>NC_135481.1:42639669-42832169 GCF_052094955.1 Ictidomys tridecemlineatus
CCCAGCCATGATGATGCACGGAGGACCCCCTACCCACCCTGGAATGACTGTGTCAGCACAGAGCCCCACAATGTTAAATTCTGTAGATCCCAGTGTTGGCGGACAGGTTATGGACATTCATGCCCAATAGTGTAAGGGAACTCAAGGGAAAAGGAAACACACGCAAAAACTATTTTAAGACTTTCTGAACTTTGACCAGATGTTGACACTTAATATGAAATTCCAGACAGCTGTGATTATTTTTTACTTTTGTCATTTTTCATCCAGCAACAGAGGACCAATGCGACAAGAACACAAATGTGAAATCATGGGCTCACTGAGACAATTTTGTCCATGTAAAGATCCTCTGGAAAGAGACTCCGAGAGTTCTAACTACTGTAGTATAAACATAGGAACTAAGTTAAACTTGTACATTTCTGTTGATCACTCCGTTATGTTGCCTCTAATAGTTTTAGAAGAGAAAAAAAAATATATCCTTGTTTTCCACACTATGTGTGTTGTTCCCAAAAGAATGACTGTTTTGGTTCATCAGTGAATTCACTATCCAGGAGAGACTGTGGTATATTTTAAAACTGTTGGGCCAATGAGAAAAGAACCATGCTGGAGACCACGGTGGACGTTTGGCTGAACCTCATCACGCCAACTCCAGCTTCAAGAATGTGTTTTCATGCCCAGCCTTTGTTCCTCCATAAATGTGTCTTTTAGTTTCAAACAGATCTTTATAGTTTGTGCTTCATAAGCCAATTCTTATTATGATTTTGGGGGACTCTTCTTCAAAGAGCTTGCCAATGAAGATTTAAAGACAGAGCAGGAGCTTCTTCCAGGAGTTCTGAGCCTTGGCTGTGGACGAAACAATCTCAAGTTGGGCAGCTTTCCTCAACACAAAAATGTTATTAATGGTCATTGCACCATAACCAGGACTTTATCAGAAACTCAAAGCTTGGGGGATAAAAAGGAGCAAGAGAATACTGTAACAAACTTCGTACAGAGTTGGGTCTATTAATTGTTTCATGTTAGATATTCTATGTGTTTACCTCAATTGAAAAAAAAAAAGAATGTTTTTGCTAGTATCAGATCTGCTGTGGAATTGGTATTGTATGTCCATGAAATCTTCTTTTCTCAGCACGTGTTCCTCACTAGAAGAAAATGCTGTTACCTTTAAGCTTTGTCAAATTTACATTAAAATACTTGTATGAGGACTGTGACGTTATGTTAAAAAAAAAGGTGTTAAGTCACAAAATGCGGTAATAAATATTTCATTTTTGATTTTTTGTTAGGCTTTGGTGTTTTTAATGGTTTTAAGGCAAGGTTGCACATGGTCAACTATAGGGTGTTGAGAGTAGGTGGTGGTTTTCTCCCCCCCAGAAGTTAAATATATTACCAACAATATTTAAGGTCATCATCTATAGCCTTGCAATGTGTATTTGGTCCATAAATTCCACCAGCAGAAAACTTCTGAAGGTATGAAATTGTGCATGCGTTATGAGCCAGGTTGAAAGATCACCTCCAGTGTGTCCGGCCTCCTTCACAAATGCATGTCATTTTAAAAAGTACTTTCAGATCAAGCTTTTCATGTGCATCCTCCTCCAGGATAAAGGGCTTTTTCAGGGTTAATCATAAGAAATAATGTCTGTGCTCAAGGTAATTTGTCTGCCTGTGTTAAAAATTAAAATTTACATATAGATATTTATAGATAAATGAACAACTTTGATGGAGTTTGGAATCCTGAGTTTAAAAGATTATTATGAATTCATATTTAATATAAATTATATCATGGTATCTTTTTTACTTCAGACAATTAACTCTATATGCAAAGATGCCAGTGTAATGATTTGGTGACTAAACTTAATATTTTTCCTTTAAAAAAGAACAGACAATATGACATCATTTAAAAATTTTTCATGCAACATTCTTGAGATTTATGCTATGAGTTTGTTGTTACACAAACAATGACTGCTAAAGTGTGCAAAAGTGGGGAAGGAAGTGTGAGTATTTGGATGCTCCTTAATTTTTCAAATAAACATACTACCTTGGAATTTTGTAACTCCTAAACTTTGGATCTTTTGTTTAGAATAATATCATGAACTTTAGCTAAATATGTGATGTCAATTTGATATGGAAATAGTTGACTAATTCTGCAAACTTTTAACTTGGAAGAAATCCATAGTCGTATCTTATTTGAGGTTCTTCCATCTTTCCACTTTAGACAGCAGTAAGGGAAGTTCTATACAAATGAGCAAAACATCAGCTTCTATTGTTTAGTATTATATTTAGTTGGATAAAATTTTTATAAGTACATTATCAGTTTAATTAGTATGTTGCTGTTTAAACAGAAATAACACTTCTGACACAAACGAACTGTTGTTAATGGAGAAATTCGGTGCCACTTGGAAAAGAGAGATAGCTTCCCTCTCATTTTTGCTACCCCATTTTACATGGAAGCTTTTTGTAAAATTTAAATATTTGCATATTTTTACTTTAAATGCTCTTATGTAAACTCTGTCAAGTTCCCCATTTATAAATTAACTGTCACATCAGTTGAAAAAAAAGTTGGCAGCTTTTCTTCCATTCCTCTCAGTAAAGTAAAAGCTGAAGGGTTTACTTGGTAATTGGCTCGTGTGTAGGAAGTGTTGTATGAAATTATTAAGTTATTTCATTGAAGATTAGAGCCCAGAGTTCTCTACCCATGGTTCTAATGAATGCGATCATCTCAGGCTTAGTTTCTTTGCCAAATCCACATCCTATCATGTTAACCTTAACCCTCTTAAATATTTGGAGATGAATGATAATTGTAATAATATTCGTTTGCATTTCCTTGCCCCTATCCCATGCTAAGACAGAGGGATGATAGACTTGTCCAATTTCTATAATGCTTTTTCATGCCACCTCAGAAGGCACTTGCTCCTATCTCGGGTTTACTATTTAGTATAAAGAGTTCCGATTTGGGTATATTTAAGAAAGACTCAGCTGTCAAAAGCAAAGAAACTGGGAATGGTGTTTTGACAACCATATAGTGTTAAAGGAAATACTGTAGACTGAATAAAATTGCTTATGTTCTCCAAAACAAGAGTAATATAAAAACACTTTTTTATTTATATGGAAAAGCAAAAGCAGAAATAAATTCCAAAGGTTTCCCTTTCTTTAAGAAATTCTGAGAGAACTGCAGTCGCCATCTGTTAAGGGTTGGGAATTGAACAAGAAGCCACATTTAAAAGGAAAAAAGAAAAGACCAGGAAAGTAGTGTCTTCTATCTACTCCTTCTTCCTTCTACTCCCCAGGTCAGCACACACGCTCCCAACCCCCAGCTCCCCAGTTAGATTTGTGGAGAGGAGTCAATCAGGATCCTCTTTGCCTCCTCACCCCCTCCCGCCCCGCGGGCCTGTTAACCCAGAGCAGATTTGGGAAGGGAAATGTGGCTAATATCTCTAGCAGCTGTCAAAAAGAGCCCTTCCTTCAAAGGGACTGGACAGGGATCCTCCACAAGTTCCCCCATTAGTCTTGCAGGCCAGCAATTTGATAAGGAACTTGGACCTCTCCACTACAACTTGCCACATTGTTAGAAAGTCCAGGGTCTGGGTGTTTGGATGCATTGAGTAGCTTTGCATCCACCGCTCCCGGCCGCCCAGGGAGCAGGGTTGGTGCGGACGTGTGTCCGGTAGCCCGGGAGGAGGCAGGGCAGAGTCATGGGCAGCTTCAGAGGGCACTCGGAGGGCTAGTTGGGCCCTCTCCTGGCCTTCCCTTTGCGTGTGTGTTTGATAGACAAAAGTGCTTCAAACTGTGTGTGTGTGTGTGTGTGTGTAACAGTTACAGTTGGCTGTAATCAAATGAGCGCGCTGCGCGTGGGCGAGCCCTCTAGGACCAGCCAGGGCTGGGAGGAAGGTGCTGCGCAGGGAGATGCGGGTCTGATGGGGGAGGCCAGTCAGATTGTGATGAGAATGGAGACGGTCGGGGCAGTGTTTGAAGGGAGGTTTTAATATTAATAGTTTCGGTGTAGAGACAGAAGGGAGATTGCGTCTACGGCTCCTCCGGGCAGACTCTGGGTGACAGGGATGATGGATGATCCGGCAGAGCCCAGCAGCTCCTCCCCTCCAGCCCCGACTGTGTCAAAGCTACTTTAGTTGAAGCTTTAGAAATAAAATAAACAGCATCACCCCCCCCACACACACACACACACTTCGTGCACCTCCACCCCACCCCCGCTTTCCGACATCGATTTATGGATCATTATGAATCAATTACTGCTCTCAATACTTTCCCATTGGCTTAAATAAAACAGTCGAAAGATGAAAACGTGGGGTTCGGTGGGGATTTTTTATTTTTTTCCCCTGACAGGAACAATCGCAAAATCCATTATCTCATAATCAGAGGCACTGGGTTAGGAGGTGAAGAGAAAGGAAGGGGTCACCCAGGAAATAACTGGGGGGGACGCCGGAGGGGGAGGTGCGCCCAGCTGCAGCCTTTGTTTTATTTCAGATGGGTTTGGTTTGTTTGTTGTTTGTTTGGGTTTTGGGTTTTTTTTTTCTTTTTTTTTCTTTTTTTTTGAAACTGGGAGAATTCGCGTGAGAATGAGATGCCTACAAGTTTTGTGACCTAATTATTTAATTCCTTTGGAGAAACCTATTTGAATGTGTGTCTCGGCAAACATCATCTGTTGTTGGTAGTGAGGTCGCACGTGGGAAAAGGTGTGGAGGAATGAGTCCGTCTGGAGGGCGGATTTTCACTTTGTTGTGAGCAACTGTGCGCGGGAGGGTTCGCTGCCGGGTAGGGAGGATCTCCCTCCCGCGACCGTGCCCTCTCCCCCCCCACCCCCGCCCCCGCCCCCGCCCCCGCCCCCGCCGCTGGCTGTTTTGTCGTTGGAACTGGTTTGGATCTGGACCCGTCGCCCCCACTCGCCCGCCCCCTCCCCCGGCCGCCCGAGGCTTTTCTTCCCTCTCTCGCCTCTTCCGCGGCGGTGCTGGGGTCCTCTAGGTGTTTCTATGACTACATTGTGTGTGTGGGAGGGTCAGATGTGGGGGTTGCCCGCGAGAGGGCCGTTCCTGGGCGATCATTTATCAATGTCACCCACATAATGATTCTCTCTGCAGCCTCCTATTGATGAGGATAATTACATTAGCTCAGAGTGACTGATCAATGAAAAACCACCACACAAAAACTTCTTTACTCCTCTATAATACCAAAAACCGATACAGAAATAACATAGAGAGCCTGATTTTTTCTTTCCCTTCTCTATCCACCAATGGATTCTGCTCCCCCCCACCCACTCACCCCAACCAAAGGACGGGGGAATAAAGTAAGAAAATAGATCTAGGTTTGTTTCGTTTCAAGGAGGATGCAATTTTGCCCGTGAATGCATTTTCTCTAAATGTGTTGGCTTCATTCCTCCTTTGGTAAAGAATATCAACGGATTTGCTAATGTGAGTTGCTTTTAGACTGGTCTGTGGTTTTCCGTTCTTTTTATTTCTTTCCTTCCCTTTGGGCATTTTTTTTTCCTGTGCTTTAAAAAAAAAGACAATTCTTTTTATAAGTAACTGGAAAAAAAGAAATTACTCTAGACCCTCCTGTTTAATATAAAGCGTTTGTCTTAGTCGGGTTATCTTTTGTCTTTATCACTTCATAAAGTAGCGCAATTAAAGATGTGGTGTTGCATGGGTATAAAGGGTGGATCCATTATACTGCGACATAATACGCTATATTCTCGCCTGAAAGTTTGCAGCTAAATTACGATTTCGCTTTTTCTAGACTTAAAAATCAATATTTTCTCAATTAAAGAGAATTTTAATGCTTTACTTGCGAGTTGTTAAAGGCGCTGTAAATTTTATTGTAATGCTTCTTGACTTCGGACTAGATACAGGAGACCGGTTGATTCTCGTGGTCTTTTTCCTCTCAGAGAACCTAGCCCAGGAACGTCCAGTGGTTTCAGATCAAATCGAAGCAACAAAGGTAAGGAGAGTTTTGAAAGGGACGGGGCCAAGGGTGGGGAGCCCTCCAGGGGTGCCCTCCATCACCAGAAGCCATTGTCTTCTATGTTTTCTCCTCCCTGTGTCCCGCCTCCTGAAAGTGACAGAAGTGTCCATTTTACTCTAATCTTTCTCAAAGGGGAGCACATTAGACTCCCATCTGCTCTGGGATGGTCAGAAAAGGAGCTCCATTTGGGGAGCATTACAGTCACTTCCCAACGCCCCCCTTCTCTTATTTTGCCAATGTGTGGCTCTTTTACAAAATCTGCCATATTTTATATGTGCTCTGGCCTCTGTGTCAGAAATCATTCCCCACCCTCAGGAGCTCGTACTGTTTACAGATGTTTTCTTCTTCCACACGTCCCACCTAGTAAAAGTTCCCGCAGAGAATTAACTGTGGTGTGTTAATAGCCCAGATCTGCTACTGTTCTCTCCTGCAAACTTGAAATCTGGGAATGGGGAGGATGGCATTGAACTAACATGGAAGAGCAGCCCAAGGCCCCTCAGAAGCCCAGAGATGAGCATTCCCAGGCCCAAGGACTTGGTGGGAAGCAAGGCAGTGAAACTTTCACAAAGTAAAGCAGAGGAGGTTGAAAATGAGGCTAGAATTGGCTGTAATGAAAGAAGAATAGAACAAGGCAGAAACTGAACCTTGGGGACTTTTTATAAAATAGTAATAATAATAAAGGAAAATTGAGTATCTAAGGCTTGCTACTAAACTTTTTGATCCCAAAGTCTGTTTAAAAACAAGTCCTCAGGGATGCCAGGAAGGGCCTGAGTTTCCAAATGGAACAACTCACAAAGTTCCCTTTGCAATTCCTTCTTCTGTTAATTTGCTGGGAATGAGAAAACTAGGGAAAGGGCTATGTGTGTGGTGTACCAAGGGCTTAAGTAAGAGTATGATGGGAAGGGGCACCTAGATATAATGAGGTTGCTGTTTTAAGTTGAATAGAAAATGGAGCAGAATAGACAAAAAGCCACACAGCACCATGATGCACTTTAAAATATTCCCGCCTACCTGCCTCCTTTTTTTTCCTCTAACTACACATTATATGGAATAGTATATACATCGGTGGGGAAAATTTCTTGTTCATCATGTTCTATCCATAGACCCACCCACTGATCCCCCTTCCCTTAGATTCCTGACATGTAAGCCTAGACCATGGCCTTTTTATCAAGTGAGTGGGGCTTTGTTAATGTATTTGTACTTTTCTGCTTTCAGTCTAAGTTTCTCTCTTTGGAGGAGGGAGGAGGTGCAAGAAAGGAGGGGGAGGGGAGCAGAACACAAAGACTTTATCTAGTTCTCACCAAGCAGGTTTCAAAATAGGAACTTAATGGGAAGAAAGAAGAAAGAATAAAAAAAAATAAAGAGGGGCGTGAGAATTGTTTATTACAACAGGTTTACTTGTCTGGAAGAGAGGTAGTTCTGTGAATATCTTTCCCTTTGAAGATTCTGTTTTCCTCATATTGAAACATTTTCAAATTTTAATCCTTTAGCAGACAAAACCTCAATATAAATATGACATGGGCCACTGGCAAAAAAACGAACTTAAACTCAGAGCTGGAGGGGAGGGGTTGAGGGGAGAGCCCTTTCTGATTAATAACTAGCAGGGTAATGTTGAGGGCTTTTTCTGCCCGATTGCCTTTTTGAATTAGAGCCGATTTCTTCACACTTCAATAGTGCCTGTCTCCTTTAAAATGACTGGCAGATTTGTTTCTCTTTTTTCTCTCCCTGAGACTTAATGATGTAAATTTTCTAATTAGTTAAATCATATTGCTTACAGGCCTAATATTTACCGTGTAAGAAATGATCATTTTGATTTGGACCTTTTGAAATATACTGAGAAATAACATTTGGCTTTTGGGTTGAGGGATGAGAGAGGAGGAAGCTCTATTACAGAAAGCAGTTTAGAGGAGAGAAGGCACGGACCCGGGCAACATGTTAAATTAATAGTTAAAGTTGAGCTGGGCTCACACCCCAAGTCCGCTTTTATTTTTCAATCAGCGAAGATTTAATTGGCAGCCCTCGGGCCGGGCGATCTGATATTTTCTCATTAGTTTCCCATCACTAATCTTGAGTGTTAGATTGGCTTAAAGGTTGTCAACATTTGACCAGTTTTATTTAAAGGAAAAAGAATTGCGCATTAAAGCTCTGGGATGTGAGATCTGCAAATAAATCCTGCTTGGATCAGCGGAACCAACATGCAAAAAAAAATGTTGACTATTAATCGTCGCATCTAATAAGTTGCATTAGTGTGTATTTCAAGACTAAGATCACACACGTGCTGTATAGATACAGAAGAAAAGGACGAGTTTGATGGGGACGGGATGGGGATGGGTAGGTTCAGTGAGACATAGATACATTTCGAACTGGGGGTAAATAACCCAAGTAGAATCTCTGTTGAGGGTTTAGGAACTACAATCCCTCCTCCCCTTCCCTTTGCAGCTGCGTGAAACTAAAGCCTGCCTTGCAAGCTCCAAGCGTCTCAGCTGTCTGGTCCAGAGATAACATCAGAGCGCCCCCTGCTGGCCCGCCGAGTAGACCACGGCCAGTCAGCCCCCTGCGAAGCGAATCGTATCGTGTTTTTCCGAGCTCTCCCCCGCCCTTTCTTGACTTCTTCTACCAAACCTACCTTCATTTTGCTGCAAAACGCCCCGGCAAGGGAATAACTTGTCAAGGCTGAACATTTAAATGAATAAACGATAATAATAATAATAAAATGCGAAGGAACTCACACCTTCACTTGGCCTCCGGGGAATAAACTAACACATTTTCGTTTTCTAAATCTCTTTATTCTGTGAGGTTTTGCTGTAGTTTCTTTCTGCTGAACTGTAGATTCCAAGGAAATGTTTTAAAAGATGCTGTAGAAGTTCTTTTTTTTTTAAAAAAGAAGTATATCTGATGGAAAAAGCGGCCAATACAAAACGATATTTCACATCCTTGCAAAATCAAACTCCTGGGGACTCTTCACTGTTTTACCAAAGTCCAGAGGAATCCTTTCGGAATTCAGACAGTTCCTTGTGGTAAATGACCCTTTCCTGCACCCTGCACCCTCCAAGAAATACCAACCCCATCTGAAATTTTCTTTTTTCTCTTATTTTCATTAATTTTTTTTAATTTAAAAGTTGTCACAGTACCCATCTACCTAAACATACACACACACACACACACACACACACACACACACACTTTTTATGCCCCACTTGTGTGCCTATTCTTTACTGGCTTGTGCTTCTCAATTTTGCTGGAAACGGAAAGGGTGGTTGAAGTGCAGCAAAATAAACCGCGATGTCTTTGACACTTGATCTTACTATGGCATTTCACGTCCAATGCAAGCTGTGGGACTGCTACCATCTGAGTGTTTGGGTTATTTTTCAACGGTTCGATGCAAAGAGGCGTTTTCTTGGCTTCCCAATTAATCTTCAGTGGGATTTATGAGCACTGTGTAACACGAGGGCGCACAGGTAACGAGAGCCGGGGCAATCTCGGGTTGGCCGACGCGCCGACTCCACCGTCAGCCTCTACCCTTGGGAAAGAAGCTGGCAAAGCAGCCCTGACTCGGAAAAGTCTTCTGACCACAGCTAGACCCCCACATGAAGCACGTAAATCTACAGGGCGGAACGACTTCAGTTTCTGGGGGAATTTTTGGTTTTGCTTTTGCAAGTACCAGATTGCGGGATTTTGTGAAAGCAATTCTCAGAAATGAGCGGGGGAAGAAACATCGGGCAGGGAGGACAGTAGGGAAAAGGTGGATCTCCTGACTTTAATTTCCTGCCAGGTCTTCGGTTTAAAAATCCGTTCTCTTTCCTCGCTTCTCTGCAGAATCTCCCGTGTCAACCCTTCTACAACTCATGCCCCGCCCCTCTTTGGGGAAGCTCCAGGACGGGACAGGGACCCAGAAACCCCAGAGAAGGAGCTCTCCCAGGGCAAGGCAGAGGTAGGAGACAGCCTGGTTCTTCACGCTGGTGAAATGACACCTCAGTATAGCTGTGCTTGAAAAATTGCTGGGGCTATTGTGACAACTGAGATAAAGTTAAATATTTATATCCAAGCTGTTATCATTTTGGGGGGTCTGTTTTGAAGAAGTTCATTGCATTCAAACTTACTTTATACATAAATCCTGCTCTGGGGAAACAGAATCTACTGCCTGCCACTGCGGTTGACTTTTTGAAAGGTCCCCATTAAGCTCAGAAGTGTAAGGAAAACTATTGCAGACCACAAGTTCATTTAAATATATGTGTATATATGTATATGGAATGTATATATCTGTGCATGTATGAACACAATAAAATAATAAAGACAAGTAAGGAGGTCCCTCATTGCAACTGAATCTAAAAAATTTCTTCCAGTAATATATTTTCATAGAAGAGGAAAATATGAAAATCTCATTGTATTTGTCTCAGTTCGACTTAATAAAATTTGGAGGCATTGACAGTCTGGCCAATGTTCTAAGTAAATTAATGCAAAGGTCCCTAGGAAGAGACAGAAAATACCCCCTGCCATTAATCTTAAACCACTTGAAGATTATGATTAAAAGAATGAGCTCACTAAGCATTATCATCTCAAATAGCTGTTAACAGCCCCCATCCCTTATTGTGGCAACAGAGTAAACTCTCCACTAGAGATGGTATTCCTTCCCCCCCTTTTTATCTTTGTTTTTGGTTTGCTTTAAAGGTAAATAAGGGAAAACAGAAGCGAATAAAAGTATCTCAAAAGTCTTGGAATTGCTGCTGTTAAACGGCTTCTTGTTCATTTCTGATTTTCTCCTCTTTTTCTACAAAGGAAAAACAAATCAAATGGCAAGCCTACATTTGATGTGAAGAAAACACTAACAACAGCAGTGTAGGTGTGTTTTTCTTTTTCCCTGAAAAATATTTTTTATATTCAGCAATTTATCGAGTTGAAAGCTGTGGAGATGTAAAAGATGTTCCCTTGTCCACATCTATTCGCTGACTTTCATCACTTGAGTTTTGTAGGCTTTTATAACAAATAGAAATTATGGGAAAGAGAATTAGACACTTGCCAAAGGAACAACAATATTATACACTTTCAAATAGCTCCCTCAAATCCTGTATTTGGGTGCCGACAGGGAGGCAGAGGGGCAGCTATTTCCCCTAACAAACCCCAAAGCCTCATTAGACAGAGAGAGGGATGAGAACTCCGTTACCGGGCATTCAGATAAAAATGCAAGCAGTTTTCCTTTGCCCCCAGAGTCCTAGAAAAGGACGCCCCCAAATATGCAAAAGCCCTTATGTTTTCCTGAGAATTGGGCGGACCTTTCCGAGAAATACACAGTAATTAACATTTTAAAAAGCCAAATGCTAAAGCTAGAGGTGGCTAACTACAACAACAACAAAAGTGCTAAAAATCATTCTTCGAACTCTGCAAATTTCCAGATAGCACAGATAATCAATGCAATGCGCCCCCTCTAATCGAGCAGTAAGCTCTCCTGCCGGGAGAGGTTTCCAGTTGAAAGAGGAATTAGAAATCCCACCTCTCCTTAGAAAGAAGAGAGAGGTTACCCGGAGGCTCTGGGAGGGGAGGTAAGGACGTTGCCCTCCTCCCAGCCCGTGCTTCCCACCTGTTCCCTCCGTCCCGAGACTGGAGCAATTTCACTCCAGGGGTATTCGGAGCGATTGAGACTCTTACCAAACCAAGAAGGAAATTCAAGATCCCTCAAGGCCAAAGGCCCTGCCACAGGGACTGAACCTCCGGGTACGTGGCACAAGCAAAGGCCTGCCCAGTTCCCGGGCCGGGCTCCCGCGCACGGTGGACAAAAGGTGCACAGGCCATGTTGGTCCCCGAGCGAGTGTGAAACTCAATGGAGTGAAACAGTCTTCCCGCCACGCTACGGTGCGTGCGTACGTGTGTGTGCGCGCACGCGCACGTGTGTGAAACACGTGCACTTGGTGCGGGCTGCCAGCCGCAGACGTCAATTAGGAAAGTTCCGCCGCGCGACTTCCCGGCCCTCCATCTACATCTTCACTCCACCCCTCTCCTTTGCTTTAGCCATCCTCACGTACTCCCCAAGCCCCGGGTCACTCTCTGGACAGGTGTGAAGCTTTAAACTCCCAGGAAAAGATCCACCAGAGGAAAGTAGGAGGCAAGAGGAGGAGGGGTTGGGAAGCTCAGACATCCCTATTTCGGAGTAATTGTCATCACACTGGATCTTTTCACCCCCTAATCTATGGTATCCAAAAACAGGTTGATTCGCGGGTAAATGGGGCTCACGAAAACGTCGGGATTTGCACGCAGGCTCCTGAGACTTGTGCAAGCTTTGATTAGGTTCAAAAGTATGATTTTAATTTTCTTAATGAAGGCCCGCTCTAGAGCTCAGCTGGTAATGGCTGTGCCGAGTTTAATAGACTTCTGTCGAACAGGAAAAGGACGGATAACTATCGGTTATAAGTAATCTGCTCTAATGCAATTATTTTCCCAGGTTCTAAAGTCATTGTGCGGAGAAGGCAGGAGTGAATTGAGTCCCCAGGGACAGCGGACTCGGGGCAAGAAGACCGCCTGAAATATGATCCGAACCTGTTTTGTGTGATGCACTTGGGTTTGGGGGTCAGGTCGAAGGTTTCAAAGCTCTTAGTGTGCATGTGTGAATCTCAGTCTCCCCACCCCCTCCACTCCGACCTCTTCTCTTGTCCCTCTCCCCATTTCTCCCTCTTTGCCTTTTTCCACACTTCTCCGAAAATCTATTTTGTTTGTCCGTGTGAATTTTAGGCTTATCTATTAAGTTCAAAGTATTTCTCAGAAACATTCACACAGAAGGAGGCTCTTGGGCTGTAAATGAGCCCATTTGCCGTTTGAAATAGAATAAAATTTGAGATGTTTAGGATACTGATGTCACTGTACACACACACACAGCTAACATTGAGATTTTTTTTTTTTTCTGTTGGAATAAGAAACCAATCCAGGTCACTATGTGAAAGCAAGTTCCCCTAAATTTTAGGACTTACATAAATTGCACTTGAGGCATTTTTTCATTTGGAATTGTCCAAACTCTTTTCAGCTTTCCACTTTACCTGGTAAACATGAAGGGAAGGAAGTCGTGCTTTTAAAAGATAAAAATCATCAACAAGATTGATAATTTCCCCTCTTATAGAAAACAAGCCAGATCCATGGACAGAAAGTCCTGCATTCTCAACCAGATGAAGGATTGGAAGGGAGCTCAGGCCCTGAGGCAGGTGACACTGGACACTGCTGGGCACCTGAGCCACACATTTGCACCTGCACCTCATCACACCATGCTCCAGCCCCTCTTTTCCAGCTAGTTTCCCTTACCAGTGCTGGGGAATAAAAATAGTTCTTGGGACCAAGCACAAAGAGGGTTAAATGAACTTCAAGCTTTAGGTGTTATATTCCAGACTCCCTGGTGAGTAAGGGTAGCTTCCTGAAGATTCACAAATTCACAGATCACAAATTAGCCTTGTACGTTTCTCTTTTCTCTTTCCTTTCTTCTCCTACAAAAACAGACACACACACACACACACACACACACACACACACACACAGCAACTTAGTCATGTGCATACATACAAACCTACAAGGCTCTGTAATTACTGTCACCTCTTCCCACCAATCCTACCAGATTCCTTCTCACTTCTGCAGCCAGAACACACAAAAAGGGAAAGAGAGAACAACAATACAAGTAAAAAGCCATGTGCAAACCCCTCTCAAGACCTGCTGGAGGAAGAGTACAACTAGCGTCAAAATGCAGGAGATTGGGGTGCAATGGCAAGTGAGGATCTTCTTGGTTCCAGTCTTGTGGTGGACACCTCTCCTGGAGGGTGGAAGTTAGGTGAGGGGTGTTTTTGATTTCCCTGTGCTCTTCCTAAGTTCCTGGGAAGGGAACTAGGAAGAGATCCAGGCTTTGACCCCAGGGAGTCCCAGGACTTGGAGAAATTGCACAGGGTAAGCACCTACGAATTGTTGGGATGTAAGGTCCTGTTGGCCAGAGCAGAAGTCTGCAATCGTGGAGACCCATGTTCAACTCCTTGATCCCTTTGCCTTAGCACCCTTTAAAGACACAGAAGGTTGCTGAGAATGCCCAGGTCTACTCTACTCCTGCAACCTGGTACCAGAGATAGAGGGCCTGTCTCTGGCTCCAAGGGCAAATTTGGGGCTGGAGAAGGAAGTGCTGTCAGAATCACTCCCCACCTCACTCCCACCTTACCCCATAAGTTTCATCTCTAGATCTCTATTATCCCTTCTAAGGGCAGGCCAGCAGGATTATTGTGTAGTTTGGGAGACCTGGCAGAGTAACAGCAAAGACCTGGATGGGTCTAATTCTGCTTTTGGAAAGTAGGAGGAGAGAAGAAGAAAGAGACACAATTACCGAAAAGTGAGTTTTCCAACAGCTTCCTCAACCAAGCAAGTTTAGAAAAGTCCATTACCTCCCATCTCATCCACCACTCTGGAAGGAACTTAAACATATGAAGAATCACATCTCCCTTGCCACGTGAAAACTTGTTGCAAAGATGTCTTGAGGGCTCTGACTAATGCCACTTGCAGGCTCATTCTTACTTCTGAAGCAAAGGAATAGATTATATCTGGGGAAGAGGCCTCCAGAGTTAGGTTTGCTTCTCCCTCTTTTACACTCCTGTTTTAAATGTCTGTAGAGGAAAACATTTACTCTCCTCTTTTAAATGTAGTAGGAAGCTTTTTTTTTTTTAGTCAATCAAATGTGTAATTGTGTTTACATAGAATTAAGGTGTAAATTATCTTTTTTTTCCAACTATGCATAGATATGTTTAAAGGATTGGCCTGAACAGAGTGTGCTTTTAAAGAGAAAAAAAACTCTGAAATATAAGCTTCAAAGTTAAGAATATCTTGGATAATAATGTTTCCTAAACCAAACTAACCAATACACAAAAATAATACATTATTGTGTCTTTAAAGCAAGTTCCCCTAAAAGAAATTAGAAGCAATATCTGACTGCTTGTTTATTTATCCAGGTCTCTTAATTTTAGTGCAGATTCAATAATGTGCTCAAAAAAGGGTGATATTTCCACCAAAAGAGAGCTAAGACAGTTACTTATACTTTGCAGCTCATTCATGGACCTCATGACTTTTTGAATGTTCAAATGAGGTTTAAATAAAATAAGGTCCCAGGGGATTGATGAGTTCAAGTTACTTTTATTTTATTTCTAAATTAGAAATTTTATTTCTAAATTATGTTCAATTTGATTTTCTTGCTTTTCTATAAAGGGCCTTAGAAAATCCAATAGGAGTGGACAATTTACAGCATGTCCTATGTCCTATGACATATTTGTAAAATTGCGTGGTGACGTATGCCTCCTTTAATGTTTCTGTGGAGACCAAAGTATTCCCAATTAGATTTAGAAACATAGCTGGCATGCTAATTCAAAGGCATTCACTTCAAAGACATAATAATCACTAAATTTTGACAAATTTTCTAAACTATCTCTAAATTTCTAAGCAGAAGTTTACAGACTGTTCAGAGTCTCATTCCCTGGATATTGGCATGCTGTTTTCAATGGCCAGCTATGTTGAGTGTATGTTGAGTGTCTGTCTGACCAGATAATGGCTGAAGACAGAAGTTTGCAATAAATCTACAGTTCAGTTTAACATAATATAGTTTGCAATATTTAAGAGATTACATGCTCTTCAGATCAATGCCTTGAAAGCATGCCAGCTATGTTTCTAAATCTAATTGGGAATACTTTTGTCTCCGCCCCCAGCCACCAGTGAGAGGCAATAGCCAAACCCCCCTTCCACCATTATACGATAGCATCAGCTTTTAATCAGCAAGAGGCACTCCTATTTAAATTTACAGGATGACTCTTTATTTCATTTATCTTTTCTTTTGGAGGAAAGTGAAACAAGAGCAACACCCTTATTAATTATAAGATTGATGGGGTGAAAAAAGCCAAATGAATTTGGCTTGCAAATTATTAGTAGAGGTATGAATATTTATGAATGTGCCAGGAACTGCAGTCATGAACCCTGGCTATCAAGCTTGGGAGACAGTCAGACCAATGTATTCAATGAGGGTTCAGTCTTCCCAAATCTGACATGACATAAATGGAAACTTCTAAATTAGACCCAGGGTGGGCTCCCATCAAATAAGTTACTTTTGTGTGTGTGTGTGTGTGTGTGTGTGTGTGTGTGTGTGTGTAGCTAATCTTGCTAAATATGAAGTTTGCAAGGCCTCCACCATAAACTTTAAAAACCTTCTAAGGTAAAGGCAGATAAGTTTTGGGGAGAGAATTTTTTTCATTTTTTCCTTCTTGATATCCATTGATATTTTAAGTCGAGTTTATCTGTAAAATATTTGTGACATGTATCTTTAAAATTTAAAACTTCATTCTGTGTAAAAATATTGAAAACCTAAAATACCCTGGGAATAGAGAGGATTTAAATAGACATGATCTAAGTTAGATACAGAGAGAAATAAGAGGTAAAGAGAGATCAGCAGCTGGGCACAGTGATGCATGCCTAGAATGTAAGCCACTCAGGAGGCAAAGGTAGGTGGACCACAAGTTCAAGGCTAGCCTCAGCAACTTAGCAAGACCCTGTCTCAAAATTAAAAAAACAACAACAAAAAAAAAATTAAAAGGACTGGGGATGTAGCTCAGTGGTGAAGAGCCCCTGGGTTCAACCCCAAGTACCCCTCACTCCTAGTAAAAAGAGAGAGAGAGAGAGAGAGAGAGAGAGAGAGAGAGAGAGAGAGAGAGAGAGAGAGAGAGAGAGAGAGAGAGAACAGGGCAATTTCTTATTTCTTTGCTTATTTTCCTTTTAATGTACCACAATTATTCAAGCTTTCATCCCAGAGTGAGGAAATGTAAATAAAAGGCAGAGGCAGAAAGGGGTCAAGGTAGAAAGGAAAAAGGTCAAAACAAGGATTTAATAATTCGGTAAAAGACAAACTGTATTTTCCTCTTGATTATACATTTAAGAGTTCTGTGGTGCTTCTGAAACAGGGTTGGAAGTTTGAGATTTAATGAGCACAACTCCTATCTCATCCCCAGTTTCTTTTCCGTAGAAGAATGGTTGAGTGGGAGCTGACCCAACCCTCTGGAAACAGCTCATTCTGACATCACAGCCAGCTTTGCACATACACTTTGAAAAGGAAGACAAGTTGTTTTCAAAACAGAAATGCTAAGCATTCTAAAAAGCATAAGCAATTTAAAAAATGCTCCTCAAATTTTCTGAAAATCTCCCAAGTACATGTTCTTGTTGTTGTTGTTGTTGTTTTCACAATTGTAAGTGGATATTTGTGCTAAATTGATGCTTTATGTATATCCTGTCTCAATTTGTCTGTTCACTGTAAGGATATAATTTTTTTTTTAAAGAAGCGATACCACTGACAACAATTTACTTAGATTCACCAACCTTGAAATTGATGCATCTCCTATCAATCACATTCAGTAGATACAGTAAAACACATTCAACATTTGTATATCAATAGTGGCACACACACAAATCTGTTTTGTTCAATTTAAATGCTCTTCAACATGTCATTTCATATTTTTCTGGAACATGTTATGGGTTAGTCATCCTGTTTCAGTTGATTGTTAAATCCTTAACCTAATGAAAATTCAAAATAGAATATTTACTTGTCATGGATTTCAGAGCTGAAAAGTGGGCTTTAGGGATCATTTGGCCAATCCCTTTTATCTTCTTGACAACGGATTGGAAATGTAAAGATGTCAGCTGACCAGGTCAACTCGTGAAATAAGGTACTCTTGTTTCTGACAAGACCCCAAAATTCTAACTGAAGGCCAGTTTTTATTATGATATGGTGCATTCCCATTTCTGTTCTTTGTATTAGGGATATATTTATAACATTATGTGTAGACTTTTCTATTAATAATTTTTTTTCCAGTGCACTGACAAGGAAATTCTTATTAAAAAGTAATAAGATATTGACTGGTCTGTTTGCCAATATGAAGATTTGTTGTTGATCTGAGATGTCTATATCGATTAGGTAAGAATGAGGTCTATCTTCTACCTGCAGAATAAATAGATCTCAGGATTGGCACAAAAACAAACTTGGTATTAATAGAAATACAACCCTCTCTATTTATTGGTTGGACCTCAGTTCAATCAAGCTAGAAACAGGTATAAATAGAAACAAATGCAAGAGAGACTTTAAAATTTCCAAAAAAAAGTTCCAGCAGGGACATTTACACTGATCCTCAGAGTTCCATGACTTCAGTACTAGGAACCTTCTTCTAGGTAACCTTCCCACCTTGCTCTTCTCTTTGCCCCAAATTGAATCCTACACGTGCTCATATTTTTTACATTAAGGGAAATCCTATTCATGCCTGAGATGATCTTGTATTTATGATGGCCTCTTCTGTCAAACTGTTATTTCTGTAGCTTGCTGTCAAAAATGTCACTCAAAGTTTCCTTTCCACCTCTCTTTACTCTCTGTCATAGTAACTTAGAAGGTCTAATCCTAGTGGAATCTATTTCACCTATAAAATATAGTGAGGAGAAATTTTATTTCCATTTTCCCCTTCTCCAACCCCAAATTTTCATTTTGCTTGGGTTTTAGATTTTTATGGAAGCAGTTATACTTAAGTTTCAAATACCTAACTTTTGTGTGAAAAGTTTATGTATAAATATTTTAGGGTATTTCCTGAGTCTGTGCTACTTAGGTTAATACTGAGGCAAGAGACTAAACAACACTGAAACAAAAATACCCTCTAATTATGGAAAATTCTGAAGCAAAAAGGGCAGATATTTGGTTGTTTAATATAAAAAATAAAATATCAAATTGTTGGCATTTAAAACTTTTTTCTTTCTCAATGGGCTCCTCTTCACTACGTTTTCATTTCATTATTTTTGCATGAATATGATAAATGGTCATTAAGTCTGTTTTTATTTAATGTTCATAAAAACTGGTAGGTTTTCAAACAGATGTGGCCTGATATGGTTCAGTGAATTTAGTGGACTTCTCATATAAATGGAATAATAACCATACGGAAGATGAATTTTATACCCTTGCTTACCTCTTCCAGAACTCACTCTTATTATAATTACAAATAGTGTTTATTATGTATAATGGACTATACACATCACGTCCAGGCATTGCACAGAACCCCACCTGGGGTTCAGACATGGCACAGTTACATATACTTTTTTTCTACAAAAAAAAAAAAAAATGTAATGGAGCCCACCCAGTTTGTGAATGAACAAGTATATATCTTCTCATTTAGATATATTCCTTTAGGACCAAATAGGTGGCTGGAAAAGAAAGAATAGCTCATTTCATGAATTTTCTTATTAACTGAGGAAGACTGCAGGGGATGATGCTTCCTCTTCTAACTTTTTAAAAAACATCAGTGAAGAGGAGCGCCAGAGCTGCCTGTGTAGAGGGAGGCTGCAGGGATCTAATTAACAAGGGCAAGGCTGGAGACAGTGGTTTCAGATGCAGACTGAAGTAGATTGAGGGACCAAAGTGGAAGCAGTAGGTATGAACTGATTTCAAGAATCTTATTCATGGGAAAAATAAAAACAAAATGGCAATAGATGAGGAAGATGTCAAAGGATGTTTAGATTCTTAGGAGAGAACTAGCTAGGTGTGGGGATGCACACCTGTAATTCCAGTTACTGGGGAGGCTGAAGCAGGAGGATCACAAGTTTGAGGCTAGCCTGGGCAATTTAGCAAGACCTTGTCTCAAAATTAAAAAAAATAATTGAAGGGGTGGGAAAATAGCTCAATAGTAGAGCACCCCTTGATTGTGTCCTTAGTACCATAAAGAAAAAAAAAACAGCAAGAAGAAGATAAAAGAGAACTGAGCTTATTTACACAGTTGAAGGGAAAGCAATTAAAAAAGAGATATATAAACTAACAGATTAAGAAATAAGAAAAAGACAGAAATTGATGGAAGAATATTTTAGGGTTATAGCAGTAGAGGCTAGGATACAGAGCACACATTTTGTAAAAGTCACCTCTTCAATGAGACAAGAAGAAAGGAAGTAAAGACAGGTATGCATATGAAAAAAACTGAGGTGTGGAATCCAGAGGATGGTGTGGCTTCTACTTGATAGACTGTATTTTCTACAGTTATAGGAGACACTTAGAGAAAGTGGGTGGAGGGAAAAGGACATTGGTAAAGGCTTAGAATCACTGTTGAGGGGAGTGGGTGAGGGAGCTGATCAGGATCAGGTCAAAGGATTGCTGAGCCTTGCCAAGAGAGATTTGTGGTGTCAACCATCCATATCATTGTGTAATTTTCTCCAGAAGGGCTCAGCAGTTTCAGTGAGGGAGTGAATTGGATTCTTCCAGGTCTGAGAGTTTGCAGTGTCAGAAGAGCTAGGAAGTTGAGAGGGTAGGTTGGGAGCATGCGAACTAATGAACAACTGGGTCCAAGTTAGATAGAGAAGGAAATGAAAACACCAAGTAGGTGGCAGACAGGGAGTGAATGTATGACACAGGGGTTGAATATTATCTCAGAGAAAGAAAAGAGAACACCAAGAAAGAGGTTCTGAGAACTAGGAGAGCATAGAGAAGTGTGATGAAAGATAATTATCTAAGAATTTCAGACAAAGGGGTAGGAATTTCTTTCTTTCTGCAGAGGGTATAAGTAGATCCACATTGGTGGGGTGGAAATCTTAAGAGGCATCTTAATGTGGTCTCTAAGAGCTATAGGAACATCCTCTCTCTCCCTCCCTCCCTCTTTTCCTTCCTTCCTTCCTTTCTCTTCCATTCTAGGAATCCCTTTCTATGCTCCTTGAACCAGATCTCTCTCTCTCTCTCTCTCTCTCTCTCTCTCTCTCTCTCTCTCTCTCTCTCTCTCTCTCTCACACACACACACACACACACACACACACACACACACACACACACAGGCAAAGAGAAAATGAGGTTTAACAAATATTTAGTGTGTGAATACCAAGTGCCAAGACATTCCTGTGAGATGGAGGAGATTCAGGGATTGTGTTTGACATACATGTTAACTTTGTTGAGAGTATGTTTGGCCAAGGCTGGAGGACACAGGTGAGATTGGAGGTGGCAATGTTTTATAGCTCTTTCACTCAGGAATATTTACCAAGTCTCTCTATGTCTTTGTCACTTCATTTGTATAGTGGGAATAATAAATATCTACTATGTAGATTTGTTGGGAAATTGTATACTTATAAAGTCCTAAAATTATGGCCTATAGATTTGAGGCTGGAGCAGTACAAACATAAGATGAACCTGAAATGTCTTCAGGGACTGAAAGTGAGACATACTCAGAAAAAATAATGGGGTGGGGGCTGTCCAAAGAGACAGAGTCAGCTTGAAGGGGCTTCTATTGTTCAAATCTGGATAATTTGAGTAAATGAGGAAGTAATGGACTATTATTTATTGAAAAAAATAAGAATCTGAGTCTATGATAATTAAATAATCTAGAAGAGAAAACTCTTATGTATGACACTAATAATTATAGAAAGAATGATGAAGTTTTTTTAATCAACATTTTGCAACCATCAGAAAAAAATTGATTTAGGCATAAGCCATCAGTACTTACTAAATTTAGTGGAGATAAGTTGATGAATAGAATATATGTATATGTATATCAAATTATCTCATTAGAAATTACTTGTGACAAAGGAAAAATATTAATTACATTGTGAAAAAAACAGCACCTCAACCAACAGATCAAAACTAACATCACCAGTAAAGGTGATGTGCCTCTCATGTTACACCATGAAAAGAGAACACAATTTCACTTGATATTTCCACCCCAAGTGCACAAACTGAATGTAGTCATGTGATATACCACACACACACACACACACAAAAAAAAAAACCCCATACTGAGAGACAGTCTACAAATAGCTAACCTGTATGCTTTAGCAAGTAACTATTCCCCACTAAAGGAAACTAAAGAGGCATGACAATTGTGCTCTGTGATCCTAGATGAGATACTGTGCTGAAAATATTTGCTGTAAAGGACATTATTGGAGCAGAAGATGAATTTGGAATTTGGACTCTCAATTAGATAAAAGTGGCATATCAATGTCAAGTTTTCTCAGTTTCATCATTATGTAAGAAAATAATGCTGCAGTGTAAATGGGTGAAGTAGCATGATCTATGCAACAACTCTTATTTGTTTAGGAAAAATACATGAAGAGGAAGAGAGAGTGGATGCTAAAGCAAATGTTACAAATAAAAACTGGTGATTTGTCAAAAAAGTATACAGGAGTTTGGCATATCTCTTGCAACTTCTCTGTATGTTCAAAATTATTTTAATAGAATTTTAAAAATGAATATTAAAAATTTCTTGATCTACTAAAAGCTGTCTAGAAAGTTAATCATCCTCCTCCCCATCATCCTCATCATCATTACCATCATCACCACCATCAGTGGGGAAATTGTGGCAGTGATAGAACTAAGAGGTAGATGGAGCAACAAGCCGTGATACACACCCGTAATTACCCCTGCTACTCAGAGGCTGAGGCTGAAGGATCACAAGTCCAAGGCCAGCTTGGGTAACTTAGTGAAACCCTATCTCAAAATTACAAATTAAAAAGAGAAGAGAGAATATTCAGCCTTTGGTATTTTGGGGATTGGCTCACTTTGCTTAGCATGATATTCTGTAACTCCATCCATTTACCTGCAAATGCCATGATTTTACTCTCTTTTAAGGCCGAGTAATATTCCATTGTGTATATATAACACAGTTTCTTTATCCATTCATCTATTTAAAAGCATCTAGGTTGCTTCCACAGTTTGGCTATCATGAATTGAGCTTCTGTGAATATTGATGTGGTTGCGTCACTCTAGTATGCTGATTTTAAGTCTAGGTATAAACCGAGGAGTGGAATACCTGGGTCAAATGGTGGTTCCATTCCAAGTTTTCTAAGGAATCGCCATACTGCTGCACCAAGTTGCAGTCCCAGGGCTGGGGATGTGGCTCAAGCGGTAGCGCGCTTGCCTGGCATGCGTGCGGCCTGGGTTCGATCCTCAGCACCACATACAAACAAAGATGTTGTGTCCTCTGAAAACTAAAAAAATTAAATAAATATTAAAATTCTCTCTCTGTCTCTAGAAAAAAAAAAGTTGCAGTCCCATCAGCAATGTATGAGTGTGCCTTTCCCCCACATCCTCGCCAACATTTATTGTTGTCTGTATTCTTGATAACTGCCATTCTGACTGGTGTGAGATGAGATCTTGGTTTTGATTTGCATTTCTCTAATTACTAGAGATGTTGAACATTTTTTTCATATATTTGTTGATCGAATGTATATCTTCTGAGAAGTATCTGTTCAGCTCCTTAGCCCATTTATTGATTGAGTTTTTTTTTTGTGTGTGTGTGTTAAGTTTTTTGAGTTCTTTACAAAATGATGGCATTTGTAGATAAATGGACGGAGTTGAAGAATATCATGCTAAGCGAAGTAAGCCAATCCTCAAAAGCAAAGGCCAAATGTTCTCTCTGATAAGTGGATGCTGATCCATGATGGGGAGGCAGGAGGCATGGGAAAAATGGAGGAACTTTGATTGGGCAAAGCGGCGGGAAGGTAGGGAGGGTGCATGGGGGCAGGAAAGATGGTGGAATGAGATGGACATCATTACCCTAGGCACATGTATGACTGCATGTATGGTGTGATGCTACATTGTGTACAACCATAGAAATGTAAAGGTGTGCTGCAATTGTATATAATGAATCAAAATGCATTCTGCTGTCATATATGCCTAATTAAAATTAATTAATTAATTTAAAAGGAGGCAGGAGGTATAGTGGTAGAGTGTCCTGGGCTCAATCTCCAGTACCATAAAAAAAAAGGAGGACCTCATCTTAGGTACTAGGTATTAGAATTGAGGATAGCATAGACAAGAAATATTCAAGCTACCTACCCCAGAAATTTTAGCAGTGATGCAGGGAATGTTCCATGACACGGCATGCCATATGACATATCACCTCAATTCATACAGCCCATGGCCAATTCTTGCTGTGTAGAATGAACTTTCTGTGGTGATTTCTCACGTGTGATAGGCAGCACACTGTTCCATCCATCTAAGGGCAGTTGGCTTCTATGCCCTATGGAACCTCTATTAGAGGCAGTAATAAAAGTAAAGGCAAGTTTATTTTCAGACAAGAAAAAATTATTTCCTCCCATCCTTTTTATTCTCTTAGGGAGAAAGGTGAGGGTGAGGATGAGATGGAGAAAGGAAGAACAGTGAGAACTGTTACAGAAGCAAATCAGAATGCATGTTCTAGAAGGCCTCTTTCTCCTCCGTTCTTCGGCCTTTTTCTTGCATGCAGCCTTCAGTTGTTTGTCTAAATCCAACTCACTTTCCAGATTAGAACATGGTGTGGTAGCTCACCTCCTCTTTGAGCTTGTTCAGTATCAGCTGTATGATCCTGTGGTTCAAGATCAACGTATCAACTCTCTTCTGGCTGCAAAACTAGAGCCAGCTCAGGCACCATACATAAGTGTGAATCTGGATTAAGAGCTGGTAAATGGAATGTGCCACTCTGAAAAAGGTTAATTAGTTGACTAAGGCTTATTAGAGCAAATAAAGGGGGTTCTATCAGATTTACATGTTATTTACAACCTATTGTATTTTCAGTTTGTTGACAGAATAAAGTCCAAGATGACTTTCTACTATTAAAAATTGTTCCATTTTACCAGATCTTCCACACACTGACACTCATCCCACTGGACAGCTCATCAGGGCAATGCTGTCTCGTTCACTTTCCTTCTCTGGTGACTTTGCTTATCCTATCATTTAAACCAGGAATGTATTGTTTTACAACTCAAATGTCACCTATTTCAGGAAACCTCCTTGATACTGTCAAGCATAATAGAACTATAATATTTCTCTTCTTGGTCCATAAAAAGTATTTTCCCATACATACATGAACATTTTGTCAGAAAATTAAACATGAATATGATAAAATTTATTAAATTTCCTTTTAGTGTTTTTTTTCTGTTTATGTCTCAAAAAGATTTGAAGATAATCTTTCTCTCTTACTCTGTACAAAAATCAACTCAAAATGATTCAAAGATCTAAATGTAAGACCTGAAACTATGAAACTACCAGAAGAAACATAGGGGAAACATTTCAAGATATTAGTATAAGCAATGGTCTTTTGGGATATAATCCCCCAAAGCACAGGAAACAAAAACCAAAAAAAGGCAACTGGATTACATCAAATTAAAAGATTTCCACATAGCCAAGCAAACAATCAACAGAGTGAAGAGATAACCTACAGAATGGGAGAAAATATTTGTGAACTATTTCTCTGACAGAGGATTAATATCCAAAATGTATAAGGAAGTAAGAATCTTAACAACAAAAAGACAAGTAAACAAATTTAAAAATGGGCAAAGAATCTAGATAGACATATCTCAAAAGAGGAATTTCAAATGACCAATAATAGATAGATGAAAAAATGCTCAGTATCAGCCATAAGGGAAATAAAAATCCAAACTAAAATGAGACTTCATTGCACCTCAGAGTGGTAATTTTCAATCAATAAATAAATACATAAAAATGCTGGCAAAGATGAGGAGAAAAAGACACTCTCACACACTAATACTTGGAATGTAAATTAGTACAACCATTATGGAGAACAATAGAGAGATTCTTCAATCCACTATATGATCCAGCTATCTCACTTCTGGATATAGCTAAATAAAATGAAATTAGCACACTAAAGAGATACCGGAATATCCATGCCCATGTTTATTGTGAGATTTGGAATCATCCTATGTGCCCACTGATAAATGAATGGACAAAGAAAATGTGGTATGTACATATAATAAAGCAATCAGCCATAAAGAAGAAAAAAATCCTGTTAATTGCAGTAAAATGACAGGAACTGCAGGACATTACGTTAAGTGAAATAAGACACAAAGAGACAAGTGCCACATGCTCTCTTTCACATGTGAAAGTTAAAAAATAAAATAAAGTAGACCTGAATGTAGAATGGAGATTACTGGAGTTAGGAAAAGGGGGTGAATAAAGGGAGGCTTTGTTTGAGGGTTGGATCAGTGCGTGCTGCATGTATGTATTGGAATACCACATAGAACTCCATTAATATGTATAATTAATACACATTAAAAAAGACTCTATCAAAAAATACTGGGCTGAGGATATAGCTCAGTAGTAATGTGCTTGCCTGCCATAATGCATTATGACCCTGGGTTTGATTCTACGGTACAGAGAAAAAAAATTTAAATACTACTAACTCTTTGAATTATAAAATCAATGATTTAAATGTCAGATTTTCATTCCTATTTAATGTCAAACTATTCCATAACATTCAAACTAAATCAAAATTTTAAATGCAGATATCAAGGGACAAATGGCAAGTTATAGTATAAAAATCTCTCTTCTCACTGAGACTGTATTTTCATAGATCATTTATATACCTTTGAAGCTCACTTTGAAGCACATCCTAAATGTGCACTCTCTCCCTCCCTAAATGCCCATTGACCTCCTTAACATTTCTATCTCAAAAGGTACTTTCCATAGTCCCTTCTATCATTTTTTATAATTACTTTTGATTAAAATATGGAACATCTTTAGCCTTGACAATGACAGTATTATTAATCATACCTATTTGAGTTTTGCACAAAAGATTCGGTAGTGCACCACAAACAGAATGTATCCATATTCCATTCTATCTCTTTTATGCTTTCTTTTGAAACCAGAGTACCTATATTAACTTATCCTTTTGGGGAACTGCTATGATAATATAATATTTATCTGATAATAAATCATTTTATAGTATTTTCTGAAAAAGACTTGAAGAACTAGAAATGGAAATATTATCTAGTGAAAAAGTGATTGGATGTTTGTTAGCACGTTCTTGCATGTTTCTCATGCAAGAAAGTATGAGATTAGAGACACTATTAACTATTTGGAAAGTCAGTGCAAAATTGTATAAACAAAATAGGCAATCTAATATTGATATGTACAAATCATTTTACTTTTAGAAACATAGGGTCCTTTTAAGAGCTTTAGTTTTTCTGTGATATTGATAGAGATATTGCTGTTTGTATGCAAGAGACTTTGTTGTTGGATTAGTTGCCTTTTCTTTCAGAAATTATTGTCTTTCCAACTCTATCTTTGGTGACAAATGGTCAACTGAGTGGCATCATTAATAGAAGCATCAATTTTAGAAGCTCTCCTTATGGAAGTGAAATAAGAAAGAGGTGTAACATCTTCCAGAGTTGAAGATGCCCACTGATAATGAGAGTATTTGAGTGATGGTAATTGCCAAGGAGAAAGACTTAAAGATCTATCTAGAGACCAACTCTCACACACCAGGCATACTGCCAGATAAAGACTAAAAACAGAATGTAAGATAGTAAGAAAAATATACTCCTTGGTTTCTTCATTGCCATAAAAGTCATTGAGAAGAGCTTAAAAGATATGCCATCCCCAAATGGTAACCTTATACTTCTTGTTCTATTATTTGAGTGAAACTTTTGCCATTAGAGAATGGGAACAAGGAGTGTAATCTTTAACAAAATACAGCCCTCTGTTTTATCTACTTACAGTCAAGAAAAGGAACCGTAAGTAAGATTGCAGGAGGGCCATCCATTTAAGTTCAACACTTTTCTTGGAACCAGTTCAGTAACTCAGCTATGACTTTTTAGTCCTTTACACTGAAATATGATACCTCTTTTGCTTTGACAATGACAGTATTATTAATCATGTGCATTTGAGATTTGCATAACCACACTAGATTTGGTAGTGCACAACAAACTTACAGAATGTGCCCACAGCTTTCTACTCTAGGAAATGTCCATAAATTTAATTATTAAAATCAGTTTGATATGGATGCCCTCATGAGCAGAATCTTTAACATGAGACAAGCCAAGCCACACTCCAGGATTATCTTGCAGTTATTAAATCTAAGACATCAGTTAAATCTAAATTACATCGGTTCTACTCAGTGAATAAACCAGCTAAAATGATTACTTAACTGATCAATAAGCCATTTGATACACTGTAAGCTGAGATACAGAAGGAAATTGCAAGAAATAAAATTGTGCTAAGTTGCCTGAACTTGAGTGTGTTTCTCTTTCTGTAAAATGGGTATATTAATATTTTGTCCAGATGTATTGTGGTGAATATTGGAACTAATTCATGGAAGATATCTAACTTATAGCAGATAATTCACAGCTTCTGTAGTTTATTATTATTATTTGTTAAAAATTCAAGTTACTTTGAAGAAATTAAGCAATTAATTAATGATCTACATGGACTGAAGAAACCCTTTAGTACTGTTTTATTTATTATCACCTTAAGGATAATGGCAAGAGAAAGTTAAAGATAGATTAATTCAAGCTGACAAGTATCTTAACTAGCAAGCTGACCATTTATTTTAATGTTTTGTTTATCTGCCTTCATGTTTAATATCCAAACCTTTTAGTTTGAGCTGTTTTATGGATTAATTTTTTTTTAAAGAATACCTGATCTTACTGGCATTTTGCTAATAGTTAAAAACTGAGTAGAAAAATAATAGTTTTTATTAGTAGTAGGAGAAAATAGTTGGAGGAGTGAGGAGGCTGTTGTTTCTAGTTCAACATTTTAGGAAATGGATTGCAAATGAAATGAAGGCAGTGCTCTCACACGGTAGAATGCCCTATACATTAAAAACCCTGGCAGTGTAAAGATTGTAAGCAAAAAGGCAATAAATATGTCAAAAGAAACTTTAAAAATGGGGTTTTTCTGCAAGCCAAGAAAACTGCCAAGTAACTTGGAGGCTGTATATGCACTAATGCATTTGTCTTTCTGACCTTCTGGTCTTGATTAGTTTCTCGATGCCATTGGCATCTCTAAGGTTACAATTTGGTGGAGATTCTGGACGGCAGTTGTGCTGTCAGGGGGTCATTCTTCCTAGTAATAAGGTAGCTAGTGGTCCCTGGGAGAGAGGAGAAACAATCAGGTCTTGAAAGCTGAAACATACTGAAGTCGAGAGTAGGTTCTTGGCAGAAACCCAGCTCCTCTTTCTCAAAGCGTTTGTCATCATTGCAACAAAGAAGAAAATGGTGGCGTTTGCACAGACAGTCATAAAGTGGGGACCTAAATAACAAGGAAACGCAACCGATGAGACACCATGAACTGGAATTGATTTGGGACTATTTTCGAGAGCACTTTGTTTTCCTGTCTACCACATTGTTGAATCCCATGTGAAGGATGTGCATTACATTAAAAAGAAGCTTGCTGCTGAATTTTGAAGTAAATTATTATCAAATGACTGTGCTTCAAAACATTTCTTAATTTCAATTTGAAGTGAAGTCATTTGAGTTTGAAGCATATGCCTTTCCTAAATGGTTGCCAAAAAAAAAAAAAGACAAGTTAATTTTTGCATTCACTATGTGAAAAACTGTGGATTCAAGATGTGATAGAAAAGTTTAAATCCTGACAGTAATGAATTATTTACTGTGGCCTGGAGTGACCTATACTCATTGCCACTAGTGAGCTTTCACTTCACAAAGCCAAAGGTAAACTTGAATAATTGTTAGAATTAATCCATATAAAAATTGTGATTAACCTGTGAATTGTATCTATAACTTAAACCTAAATTAAAATGTTTATAACTTATGTGCTAGGGTTGTGGCTCAGTGGTTGAGCACTTGCCTAGCCTGAACTAGGCACTGGGTTCGATCCCTAGTACCACATAAAAACAAAGAAACAAAATAAAGGTATTATGTCCATATATTTTTAAAACTAAAAATATTTTTTAAATGTTCATAACTTAATAGCAAATAATTTAAAAATAGGGAATACATGTTAACATGTGACAGTATGTTAGATCCTACAAACTATCTGCCAAATAATGTTTGAGGAGAACCTATCTCCATCCATGTGCAATCCAGCTTCATGGCCTGACTATATATGCATTGCATTTCAATCTACGTATGTTCTCCAAGTTACACTTAGGGCCTTATCTGTCATATCTTGGAGGTAAAGTTTTGGATTATTTTCTTCACATTTTATTTTCTTGTTTTTCTTAATGGCTAATACCCTGACACGGTAAGAAACCCAAACAACATAAAGGATATACATAAAAATAAGACTTCCTTTCATTCCTAACCCACAATGATGTTTTCTCTTTCTGACGGTCACTGTTCCTTTTTAATATACCATTCTGAATGTATTCTCTTTGTCTCTTTTTACATATATATTTGAATGTATATTTTTGTAATCTACATCATTTTTTCTTATTAAAATAGTAGTATATATGGGTCATAAACAGCACAATCAAACTTGGGAGATTGGAGAATAGTTTCTTTACAAAGACATCACCAACAAATATGTTATTATATAGGGGAACCTCAAGAGCATTCTACAACCCAATGTGGTAGCTGTGTTACTGTTGGACTCATAATTCAAAATAAAAAAAAAAAGGAGAGGGGTGATCTGAATTTGGAAGGAAGAAGTTATGTGGGAGAAGAACAGTAATACAATCAGCACAGGACGGGGGAGTGAACACCCTGATCTCTCTCTCTTTTCCCCCAGTCTCATGCAGGAGCTCCCACTGGCTAAATTACCCCACATCCAGAGAACCTAGGAACCCGGAAATGTAGTCCGTATGGCTTGGTTTCAAAGGGGAAGTAACAGAGAAAGGCAGAGAGTGGATAAGATTAAGCCACTGGAAGAAATCTGCCATTCACTCTCTTCTCCTTGCATTTTACAGTTAACAATATATGTTGGAGATCATTCCATGCATCAGTACGAAGAGATCTCTCCCCATTCTTTTGAAGGAGGTAGTCTATTGCACTGATGAAATGTAATTTATTTAATTGGTTTTCTATTGCTAAACATTTAGATTGATCTCCTGTCTTTTGTGAACACAAACACGGCAATAAATATGCTTGTACATATGTCTTCATGCATATGGGTGCTATATCTGTTGTATAATTCCTAAAATGGAATTGCTTTTTCATTAATTTAGAAGGTCAAAGTGGATTTTTAGTGTTTATTTTTCCCAACAGAAAAGAAAATGAAATTACTCTCACATTTGGGCATGAAGTTGTCAAAAAAATAGTTGTGAGTCCTTATTGTCCCCAAATCCAAATTGCTTAAATATCTAAATGTCTTAATTCTTTTAGAATAGTAGGATTATGGAGAAGTTAAGAAAAGAGTATGTACTCAGGGGCTGGTGAGCCTGTGCTGCAATCCTGGCTCTGATAACAGTGGATATGTCTTATAATCTCTCTATGTTCAGTTTCCTTATCTATAAAATGGGTTTACTAATAGTAGTAGTAGCTAACCCAAAGGGCTCCAGGGAAGCTTAAATGGAATGAAATATATAGATTGCTAGACTAGTGCTGACCACTCTATGAAGATTTTTGCTTTTACTGCTTTGTGATTAGTATCTTTCAAAAACTGGTTCTCTTGCCACCATTTGTGGTGTCTTTTAAGTACGCCTCACTCAGATGTTGCAAATATCTGCGTTTCCAATCTTCTCACTTTTCTCTATGCACCTATTTGCTTTACTTTTTTCAAGATGGTTTCAATTTTGTTTCTTTCAAGCAAACTTTTCAAGCTGGACCTAACCTTCCTTGATATTCCAAGACTGAGTCTATCAGAATTTCTTTATATGCTGTGTTTACTGATGTGCTATATTATACAATAATATATATGATGCACAAAATATAAGAACCACCACTCTGTTCACTGGTTCTGAGCCTACTCTAGATCATAACAATAGCTGACCCAGCTCTTTGTTGATCTCTGCAATTACAAATTGTGCTTGTTTAAAAAGCATACCTCCCAGGGGCTGGGGTTGTGACTCAGAGGTAGAGCGCTTGCCTACCATGCATGAGGTACTGGGTTTGATCCTCAGTACTACATAAAAATAAAATAAAGTTATTTTGTCCATTTATAATTTAAAAAATAAATGTTAAAATAAAAATAAAAAGCATACCTCCCAAAGTTCCTAGTTTTTTTTAAAATTGTTGTTTACCAACTTATTTAACTTTTATAGAATCTGCTAATTTATCTAAATTTCTCTTTATCCTATTATATTTTCAGTATTCACCAAACTTAGGGTAATGATTCATATAAAACTACTAATTCCTCTTATTTATCCCCAAATTAAAATTTCCATATATTAAGGGTTAGGTCCTAATTCTGGAATTCTACTTTTGATGTAAAAGTTCTTGTTTACTCTCTCAAGGCTGCAAGACTTTGCAAACTTGTATCATCTACTCTTCAAACAATCATTTCCAGATTTATCCTGAAAGTAGGACTAAATAAAATTCAGATGGGCACAGAAAACAACTTCCTTACATTTGAAGTCTACGAACTTGAAGTCTACTCTGGTTTATTTCTTAATCTGATCCAATGATTTTATAATATCTTTGGGTCATCCTTAATATCTAGGGGGAAAATGCTTCATATCTCAGAAATTTCAGTTTCCCTCCCTCTGTACCGTCTCCTTTCCAAAATGGTGTCTTGGTTTTTAGAAAGAGACACTTTGGACTTTTGTAGGTGGGAAACAGGATAAAACCAAGATGAAACAGGAGGGAAATGCTGATTTCATTGCCTCTGCTTACTCACTAGGCCAGCTTCTGTGGCTGAACTTTGCAGTTGGCATGATCCATAGGAGGGATTCTCTTTCGTAGGCTGGGAACCAGTGGTACTTTCTGGCCCATTGGTTCTTCCCTCACCTCTCGTCAGCCCCTCTCAGGCACGTCCTGCACTGTCTCCAATCAACTTCTGCCACATAGTCAGCCTTTACTGTGGAGCTACCCCATCCTTTCTAGCAGGTACCCTTGAAGGCCCACTGTATTCTTACCAAGTTGCTTCCTAAGTGAGCACAACCTAATCCATCTGGCTGCCCAAGGACATCATTCTGGTCATTGAGGTATCCCTCGATAGCATAGGACCATTTTCCTTTTTTTTTTTTTTTTTGGTATTTTCCTCAATTTTATCTATCTATCTATCTATCTAGATATATAGAGATATAGATATAGTTGTAGATGGACACAATACTTTCATTTATTTATTTTTGTGTGGTGCTGAGGATTGAACCCAGTGCCTCACACATGCGAGGCAAGCACTCTGCTACTGAGCCACAATCCCAGTCCTTATCTGTATATATTTGAAGACAACTTTCTCTAAAAAAATCACCTCCAAATTGGGGTAAGGGTGAAATGATACTTTCTTTCCCCTTCTCTTCTTCTTTATTTTCCTCCTAACACCCAAGGTCTAAAAGGAGTAGATTGGCTTATCATTCTCTTTATTTCTTTTCTTTTTTGAATTTAATTGATAGTGGGGATTGAATCCTGGAGTGTTCTACACTGAGTTACATCCCAGTCCTTTTATTTTTTATTTTGAGACAGAGTCTCACTAGGCTGGCTTCAAATTTGTGATCCTCCTGCCTTAGGCTCTGAGTTACTGGGATTAGAGGCATGTAGCACTGCACCAGGCTTGATCATCTCCTTTACTACGTCATTGTCTTCCTTCTTACTAAGCTTCACAGGCAGAAGGAATAACTTCTGGGAGAAACAGAGGGAATGCCTTGAGCTAGGGTTACTTCTTAGAATTTTTATTTATTTAGTTCTGGGGATTGAACTCAGGAGTTTTACCACTGAGTGACATCTCCAGTCCTTTTTGTTTTTAATTTTTATTTTTTAATATTTAATTTTTAGTTGTAGTTGAACATAATACCGTTATTTTATTTGTCTATTTTTATGTGGTGCTGAGGCTCAAACCCAGGGCCTTGCACGTGCTAGGCAAGCGCTCTACTGCTAAGCCACAACCCCAGCCCCTTTTTCTTTTTTATTTTGAGACAGATTCTCACTAAATTGCTAAAGCGGCTAATCTCAAATTTGCTTTCCTCCTGCCTCATCCTCCCAAGTCACTGGATTACAGGCATATGCCACTGTGCCCAGCTGTGGTTCTTATAAAATTAAGGGGGAAAATGAAAAATTAGATATTCCTCTCTCACAACAAAGGCTTTTTGTAAACCATTATAAGACAATTTTATTGCTATTTTGTTATTGACATTTTTTTTCCACACTGGAGACTAAATCCAAGGGTCCCCTGCCACTGAGCTACTTCTCCAGCACACCTACTTCCCCCTTTTTAAAATTTTGAGATAGGGTCTTACTAAATTTTCCAGGCTGGTTTCAAACTTGAGATCCTCTACAGGCTTGCCTCATGGTGCCCAGCACATATTAAAACCTCATTCATACAAAATGACATTGGAAATGTCAGAATCTGAAGAATCTGGATCTGTCTATAATAATCCTACTTCTCTTTTACAGTCATATCATCACTTCCTTTTTTTTCCTTACCAGGTAGTTTTTATTTGGTGGGGGTGGGGGATGGCTGGGGATGTCAACCAGGGAGAAGGGTCATGTACTAAACATGAACTAAAGAAACAAAACAGACCATTTTAGAATTACTTCAATCAGTTGGCCTATTTGGTAATACTTACGTTCCTTAGAGCAAATTAGGTGAGTCTACTCTTAGATCTTCATGTACAATCATTCAGTGTCTCGCCTCTGCAAAAGTTTCAACTTTTCTTTCCTACCGAGGTACCATGACTATCATGCAGAATAGCATTCCTAGTTCAGATGAATTATATCAAGCAGAGGTTCAGAGAAGGAATAATGTCTTACTTTTTCCTTATGATAATGATATATACGCATCCTATTTGGTATGGTTCCCTATAGTTGATGATTGACACCAAATGTGAGAACTCAAAACTGCTCCTTCTCAATGGAGTCTGTGGCCTGCAATAAGGTGGTCATGGTGAGGTGCTGGGAAAAGAAAGGAAGGTAGAGGCTGGCATGTTCCCTTGTTTACTCTGAAACTCTCAGCAAATTTTATGAGGCTGAAGAGGGAGCTGGACAAGGCTTACTAACAGTTGATAGGAAATCAGCATTGCACAGTATTCTTCAGTTTCCAGATTGTAACTTTTGGCATAAGAACTAGGTAGGGGGAAAGGATGAGTCAGTAACCTAGGACATCACATACCAGGGCTCTAGTTCTTGCCTTTCTCTATCGATTGTCCTTCCCAATTCTGACCATTAGAAGAAAATGAAATAAGAGGAATGCTGCAGTCAGTACTCTAGAAGAATACCGGGTCAAGATGTTAAGATTCTGGGATATTTGTTCTGGCCTCTGCCTCAAGAAAGATGATTTTTAGTTGGGAATGTTCTTTCAGGGTTCCATCAAATAAATAATAAAGTTTGACAAAACATTTAAGACTATTACACCAGGAATTTAATTGCCTAGTGTTAGAAAAATTGCTCTCTTTGTTTTTCATATTAAAAATTGACTACTGGGCACAGTGGTGCACACCTATAATCTCAGGCATTTGGGAGGCTAAGGCAGAAGGATTGCAAGTTTGAGGCCAGCCTCAGCAACTTAGCGAGATCCTAACTGAGAAAAATGAAAATAAAAAAATAAAAAATTCCATGAAGTTGTTTGTTTTTGTAATGGAGTACAGATGCTTTAAAACTTTTGTCATTTAGTCATTACATCATTGCCAGCCTTACCCAACAGCCTTCAAAGATAATTAATCATTCTTGAAATTTTTCTTATTATTTTTTTGCCATTTGCTTTTTGATTTTTATGTTTATTTGAAGGACAATCAGTATTATATAATATTGGTTTTGCCAGTCTATGAACATGGTAAATCTTTCATCTATTTCAATCTTCCCACATGTGTTTAATGATCTCTTCATAATTTTCTCCATAAAGTTTTGCATGCATGAATAATTTCTTTACAGTTTTCTTATATCTTTGTTGCTATAAAATTTGTAATGTTTCTAACTTTTAAAATCAATATTGTTGATGTGTAATTTTCATATAACAAAATGTATTCATTTTAAGGTGTACAGTTTGATGAGTTTTCACAAGGGTATACACCCATGTAATTGCCACTCTAATTAAGATACACAACAATTCCTTCATGCTTTTTGTTAGTAATAATCTCAACCCCACCCTCAGGCAAACATGGGTCTTCTTTTGGTCATTTTGGATTTGTTTTCCCTCTTCTAGAATTTCATACAAATAAAATCATAGTCTTCATTCTCTTGTTTCTGACTATTTTGCTTAAAAAAATGATTTTTGAGATTTATTCTTGTAATTGTGTAAGTAGCTCATTGCTTTTTATTGCTTAGTAATATTCATTGTATAGTTATACCACAATCCACTTAACTGTTGATGGAAATTTGAGTGGTTCTAGTTTAGGTCTATTAAGAATAAAGCTACTATGAACGTTTGTGTACAAGACTCTTTGGACATCTGGCCCTAATTTTGAGTCCGGAGCAGGAGAATATAAACAATCATTAATGTGGAACAGACTTTAGTTCAACATCAAAATGTGCTTTTGTATAATTTTTTTGTTTGTTTGTTTTTACTCTGCTTTGGGTTTATTGAGATTTTTGGATCTCCTAGTTTATAGTTTTCATCAAATTTGGAAAATTTTTAGTTAAATATTTTTTCTGCTTCCCACTTAGGATCTTTAATTTACTATATGTTAGATAATCTGCAATTGTCATACAGGTTATTGAGGCTCTGTTTGAAAATTTCGAATTCCTTTCCTCTGTGCTTCAATTTACATAACTTTTATTCTATTTTCTTCAAGTTTATTGATTGAAATTTTCTCCTAGAATGTGTAATCCAGTGAATGTTTGATTTTAGACACTATATTTTCATCTCTAGAAATTATTACTTTAAAAAAATATCTCATACTCTCATCATGGTTATGCTTTTCTTTAAATCCTTGAACATATGCATAATAGCTGTTTCTAAGTTCTCATTTGCTAAATCTGTCATCTCTCTCATTTCTGAGTTGCATTTCTTGTATTTATGTTTGGTTGTTTTTTGTGACCTATTTGTCTGCTTATTTGTGTCTAGTCATTGTTTTTAATTGGATGCTAGATATCGTGAATGTTATACTACTGAGCATCTGGGTTTTGATGTTTTTCCTTAAAGAATGGTGATTTTATTTTGGCCAGTACTTAATTTACTTGTAGAACAGCTTGATTTTCTTCAGTTGTGGGTGGGGCTTTTGTTTGTTTGTTTGTTTGACTGACTGTCCTTCTCTTTATTCCCCTTTGTCTACGCCACTGATCTTTTTTTCTATTCTTTTTCTTACCCACCCCCACCTTACTTTGGATTAGTTTCTGCATATCAGAGAAAGCATTCAACCTTTGGCTTTGGGGACCTGGCTTATTTCACTTAGCATGATAGTCTCCAGTTCCATCCATTTATTGGCAAGTGTTGTAAAGTCATTATTCTTTAAGGCCGAGTAATATTCCATTGTGTATATATGCCACATTTTCTTTATCTGTTCATTTGTGGAAGGGCACCTATGTTGGTTCCATGGCTTAGCTATTAGGAATTGTGCTTCTATAAACATCGATGTGGCTGCATTACTGTCAAATGCTGATTTTAAATCCTTTGGATATCTACTGAGAAGTGGTATATCTGGGTCAAATGAAGGTTTCATTCCAAGTTTTTTAATAAACCTTCATACTGCTTTCCAGAGTGGTTACACCAAATTGCAATCCCAGCAACAATGTATGAGTGTACTATTCCCCTACATTCTCACCAACATTTATTGTTACTTTTATTCTTGATAATTACCATTCTGATGGAGTGATATGAAATCTCAGTGTAGTTTTTTTTTTTAAAGAGAGAGTGAGAGAGGAGAGAGAGGGAGAGAGAATTTTTAATGTTTATTTTTTAGTTCTCGGCGGACACAACATCTTTGTTGGTATGTGGTGCTGAGGATCGAACCCAGGCCGCACGCATGCCAGGCGAGCGCGCTACCGCTTGAGCCACATCCCCAGCCCCCTCAGTGTAGTTTTTATTTGCATTCCTATAATTGCTAGAGATGCTGAACATTTTCTTATATATTTGTTGTCCATTCATATTTCTTTTTTTGAGAAGTACCTGTTTACTTCCTTTGCCCATTTATGTATTGGGTTATTTGTTTTCAGTCTTGTTTTTAAACTTTATTCGAGTAGGTGTAGTGCATTTCTTACTCCAGGGCTAATTAAACCTGCGACTAAGAATTCTCCTTTGGGGGTCTTTAATGAATGAGCAAGGTGTTCAAAAACACCTCTCCGCTTTGATCAGAATTCAGTTGTCTTTCAACCATTTGTAGGCTTTGGAAATTGTTCAGCTGATTGCTTTCTGGTAGCTGTTCTTTGAATAGCCTCATGAATCCTCATACTATATATTTGAATAGAATGACATTTATCCAAGACCAGGTACTATGGATCTGCTTGTGGTCACAATACTTATGGTAGTCCTTTGGGTTGGTTTTCTTTTTCAGAGTTGTTTAAGCTAGGTCTTGTTTTCAAGGTTTTTTAGGTGGTAACAGAGCATCCTTAGCTTATGGCTAATTGTTTCCCAATAATAATGAAAGACTCTCCCAAGTAATCTGCAAAATTCACCATTGTTAGTTTTGCATTTTCCAAGGTGGCTGCTGATACAGAAACTACTTGTTTCTGGCCCTGTGTGAGCACCCTGTCATTTCCTCTAATCTTTTTGATGATGGTCTTTTTCTTGGCATCAACTAGTTTCTACACATCTGTACTTGGCTTAATATATCAGGGTATCCTATATATTTATTTTACCCTAAGCAAATAAAATAAAACATTCCCCTCAAAGATTTATTAGAAGAGTATTTATAAGGCTTTGGGAGTTTGTATTATATTTGTTTTAAAGCCAAATTAATGTAATGTTATTTCCATTTGATGACTTACAAAATGCTTCCCAAAATGGGGTTGAACAACGCTTGAGTCCTCAGGGCATCTGGAGAGATACAATGCAATGATTATTCCGTGTCTTGAGTCAATCTGGTTAGTGATGAACCACTTTTTCTAATGAAATTCCTGAATTTCACTCTGGTCAATCTTGCCTTGTGTCCAACTATAGAAAATCTGGTTAATGTGCTAATAATACTAGAGAGTTCTTTCTGCCTTTTTCTGACAAATTGCTTAGCACAATAAGAGCAGTTCCCTTTAGACTGGCAGCAAGAAATAGTGCTTTCTGTTCCTCAGTCCGATGGTTCATTTGGCTTATTATTTTAAATTGGGCATAATAAGCTTCCCAGGATGATTTTCCTTCAGCATTGACTGGTCTCCGAATTGGCTGATTACACAAATTGACCATATTGCCACTTACTCTGGTTCTTAGGGCTAGAAACTTGATTCAGGATTCCATGATGGAAAAGAATATTGCACCATGGCTTAAAAGAGAAGTTCTTTGCTTTACAGCTGAAGAGGAATGTAAGAAAGTTGCCAGAAATTTTCTTGTTTTCCTTTTATTAAGACAACACTCTATAAATAGAAGGAAGGCCAATAGAGTAGAGGAAGAGAATCGAGGGGGGAGAAGGAGAGGGAAGGGGGTAATACTGAAATTGAAATGGATAAAATTATGTTATACACATTTATGACTACATTAAAATGAATCCCACTCTTATGTATAACAGTAATGCGCTAAAAACCAATATTCTTATAATCAATGTTCACTCCTATAAAACTGTTGATATTTTGCTTCTGCATTGTGAGTTTATTGATATAGGGTTTGTATTTTATTTTTTAAGCAGAAGAGCTTTGAGTATATAAATTTCCTTTCACGAATCTTATTTGACATCTGCCATTTAACCTGAGATGTTTAGATTTATTCTGTATCATTTACTATGTTAATTCATTTGAAGTTACTTGAAATTTCTTTAGTTTCTGAGAATCTGCATCAATCTTGCATGTAATAAATTCAGAACACTTTAATTGTTTGCTTTGCCCATTTATATGTGTACATTGAACTATGTGATTTCATAGTTTAACTATTGGGAGAGTTCAGTTGAGGAGAGGCCATTAGATGTTTTTCCATTCTCTCGGTCCCTTTCTCAGGAGATTGTTTCATAATGGAAAGCAATATGTAAGGCACATGCCTTTACTGCAGCAAATAATATAAAAGAAGCATATGAGGTCCTTATGACATAGAGGCAGAATTCTCTTGGATATTTCCTGATACAACTTCCATGGTGTTTATGTCCTCTTCATTGTTCTGCTTTTAACTCATCTAAGATAACTTTTTATTTTTATTTTTTATTTTTTGGTACTAGGGATGATTTACCATATATCCTTTTTTTTTTTTTTCCTTCTTGGTACTGGGAATTGAACCCAGGGGAACTTTACCACTGAGTTACATCCCCAGACCTTTTAATTTTTTTTTTTTATTTTGAGACTGAGTCTCATTAGGCTGGCCTTGAACTTGTGATCCTCCTGACTCAAACTTCTGAGTAAATAGCTGGGATTACAGGTATGTGCAATCACATTTGGCTCATGTAAGATAACTTCTACTGAGTAAGACAGTGGTTGGTTTCAACCCATTTAATCAGAGTCACAGCCTTTGGGACAAGAGTCCCTGTGATTTTCCTTTGCTAGCAAAGCAGTAAAACTTATTTTTCCTTTTTCTCAAAACCATATCCTTGTTATTGGATTGGCAATAAATTTGGCATCCCAGATGGAACCCGACAGCAGCTCCCACTCCAGCTTTCTTGGGCAGTCATGGCTTTCCAAGGAACCCTGTTTCCATGCTAAGGATTCAAAGTGCTGGTGAAATTGTTGAGAGCCAGCTAGAGGGGAGTTAGGAGATGGGTGAGTTTGCCTCAAGTGGGACCCAGGAACCTGTCCTGAGAGTAAAGGGAGGGACTGAGGGACCATCCCAGCAGCTGCTGAAGCACTTTTTGCTTCGTGGAATTCCCGCCTTCTCTCCCTGAATGGTAGAGGTTGGTCCATGATGGTCCACCTTGAGACAAAGGAAACTGAATTTAGTAAAATCATGACACCTTTGGCCATTTGGTAAGTCCTTCAGTGTATACACCAAGGCCCTTGATTCTACACATCTGATCCTTCTTTCTGGGGATCTCTGTGGCACTCCTGGTGTAGGAGTCATGGTTAGATGGGACTTGAGAACAGAACGTAGGGACCTTTACTTCCTTCTGATCTGTTCTCCTCTGTTTATTGACCTTGGGCTTGGGAATTCCCTCTGGTTGTCTGTTTTGTTTGTATCAGTTACTGCTCCTTTTAAGACACAGTACTGCCTTGATCCTATAGCTAGTCTCTTGGGAAAGATCTTGACGGCTCAACTTAAAGGTTCCCATCTGTCACAGTCAAGGTTTTGATAGTCCGTCTCTGTTTTCTTCTGTACAATCTTGCAATTGGAGTTGGTCTGTCAGAGGTAAAGTCAGTTGGAAAAAAAGACATCTATAGGTATAAGCCTGTCTAAGATAGTGTTTTACTGTAATGATATGGCTTTTAAATAGCTTTCTGAATTATTGTATAATCTTGCAAAGGTAAAGTAAGTGGAAGACATTGTATATGCATGTTTGTCTGTTTTAAAGGTTCCCATCTGTCAGCCCTGGTTTCAGTGATCCACTCTTGTCTGTCTGTTTTTTTTTTTTTTTTGTTATTGTTGTTGTTTTGTCTGTCACTGGTCCTTTAAGACATGAGCCATGCTGTCTTCATCTTACTGCTAGTCTCTTGAGCATAGAGATCTTGGCTGCATGGGCCACCTATAGGGACAAATATGTCTAAGAGGGTTTACTATGACACAGTTTGGACTTTGGATGGTTTTCCTGGATTATTATACAATTCTGAAGTCGAAGTTGGTCTGTCAGGGGGTAAAGCATATGAAAAAGATTCTGCAGGTACAGGCATTATTGCAGTTGCCTGATAAGTGGTCTGAACAGATAGGAACTAATTTGAAGGTGCCAAAAGGCACTGCCCCTGGTATACAAGGGATAGCAGGACATTGAAAGAAAGGGTTAAAAAATATTTCAGTCTTTTAAATCCAGTGCTGGCACTTCTAGCACTGTTTCCCAGCCTGGTCCCAGGCAGCTGCAGATCATCTCACTGTGGGTCAAGAAAACCAGCTGTAAACTGGGGGTGGTGGTGGTGGTGGTGTGCAGAAGAATTGCCTGAGCTGTTAAAAAAAAAAAAGGGCCAAAGTGAACCTGGCCTCTCCCCTGCCTTCCAGCCCCTTTTTTCCCTGGGGGAGGGCAAAGATGCTGCTGGCCACAAGAGTGTGGCAGTAGGTTCAAACATTGCCAGTTTATGACCTAAGGACAGGAATAATCTCTCCCTTAAAAATCTTACAGGACACCCCATTTAGCCAGGGGATATTCATCACTGAGGCAGAGCAATTCTTGCTACAACAGTATTCCTATCAAAGTAAATGTCCTGGGAATCTGGAAGAATAAATAACTGCTCCCAGCAAAGAAAAAGACAAAAACTAAGCCCAACCAGTGTGTTTTAGGCAGTCTCTGCAAAGGGTTCTTCGTGAAAGCCTAAAGAAAGGATGGAAAGGGCCTCCTCCATTGTATATAAATATGTCTAGTATAAGAAAAAGGCCCAAAGGAGCCTCTGGGTACAATTGACAGTGGGTACAACTGAGAGTTGATGGCATCATGATAACGATAACAGAGACTGATCAGGGTCAAAAATATCCTGTGCCCCAACCCCTTGAATGCCACCTGGGAGAGAAACAGTTAAGACACAGTTTTTGTATAATCCAGATTATCTGATCCCTCTCCTAGGATGAAATTTGTTGTGTAAATTAAATGAGCTGTAAGGAAATAATAAAGGGAGACAGAAAGACAAGGTGCAAAGGCAGGAAAGTGGCTCCCTGTCCAAGTGGCCATGTTTATTTATATCAATGGGTTACATTAGGTCCTTAGTACCATAACTACATTATTGTTTAGAGTATCAGTAAGGTTGCTATTCTGCAGTTACGTTTCACTGTTACAAAATGCAACATCAGGAGCTTTGTGCAGCTCTCAAGAAAGTCCATTGTCTAAAGTTACTGTTAAGTGGGCAGATCTAGAAGCACTGGAGCTTGGTGAAAAATTTCAGTTACCTAGCAAGCAAGTTCCTTTATTCCCAGGAGTTACATGCCTAAGATGAAGGTCAAAACTGATAAAACTCTTTTTTTTTAATGTTTATTTTTTAAATTGTAGTTGGACACAATACCTTTATTTATTTATTTGTATGTGGGGCTGAGGATCCAACCCAGGGCCTCGAATGTGCTAGGCGAGCGCTCTACTGCTGAGCCACTACCCCAGCCCTGATAAAATTCTTAACACAGAGCTTCCTCATGAAGAACATTGCTACAGCGCCAGGCATCCCCGTGTCTTTGACACAGGAGTTTCCCAGCAGCCAGGCATTCTGTACCTTTGCACAGAAACTTCCTAGCCACCAAGCATGCCACAATCACGAAGAGTATCAGAGACCCAATCCCAAACACAGAACTCCTACAATGCACAAAAAACATTTATAAGGATTATTTTAGAATAAGAATTTAGGAAAAGGTTGAAAACTAAAAAAGAAAATAAAGTTATAGGAATTGAAATATATTTTAGTATGAAAAATTAGAAGGTAAAACAAATGTTTCTGGATGAGAAAGTATGTTGTCTGGTAAAGCAATATTTTGAGGCAAAAGTCCAAGATGAAAGAGGACAAAACTAAGGATATATACAAGTTGTAGATGTTTAAGTAAGTTGCAGAAGGTTTGTGGAAGGTAAATCTCAAAAAGTTTGTGTTTGTGATTAAATTGACTATAATCAGCACAGTCAGAATTATTTGAAGTTTTTTAATGTAATGATATGAAACAAAGTCTGAAACATTGATCTGCTCTTATCTATCAAGATAATTTTCTTGTATTTGTTAGGTTTTATTACTTGGGGATACTAAATCTTAAAGGAATTAGGGTTTGTATCTGTTTTAAAGTCATAAATGATTATGACTTTAAACAAACAACTGTTACTTAGATTATAATAATATAGTTGACACTCCCAATATATGTGACAAGATATATGTATGCATCTGAGAACTATATCTGTCTAAGCCTTATCTAAGTGTTATGTAAAAGTTTATAAAATGAAAGTTTATGTAAGTTTACCAGCAAGATAAGCAGTAAGTGCTGTCTTATACATTGTATTTGACATAGAAAGGTAACACTGTCATTTGAAGACCTGTCTTATATCTGTTTGCTTTAACTAAGTCAATTTCTGATCATTAACATTATTTCTTAAATGTATACAAGACTTAAGGCTATCCTTTTATTTTCTTTTTTTTTACCCAAGCAAACCTATGATTATTGTTACTGTACACTCTGGATTCTAAATTGTACATTAAGTTAAAACTTATTTAAATGTAAAGCTGGGAGGGCATTTTACCAAATTGGTGTTCTCCAATCTAAAATTATTTGTAGCAAAAGTTTTAGATTTACATAGAAATAACAAATTTGGTTGGCTTTTATTCATGTCATTTGATGTTTTATAGCTGGATAAATTACTCAGTTGTCAATAAGTTTTATATACAATTTTGTGTTATTCTTCACACTGGATTTAAATGCATTTTGAAAGATAATAAGGAGAGCCTTATCTGTTTAAAGGTAACAGTGTAAAACATGGAAACATTCTGCCACTTTTTCCACAAAAAGAAAGTTAAAAGCTCTCTTAGACTTTCTTTGATTCATGTTTCAAATGTAATGTTGTATTTTTATTTGGGAAGAGCTCTATCTTACCTGAGATAAGGCTCTGTCTCCTACCTTACTCCATGTTAGAATGGCTCCAAAAATAGGCTACACTTCAGTTCATTTAAAGTTGTGTTCAAAAGATTGATTTTTGTTGTAAAGATTAGTGTGATCTCAAACAAGGGATATAATATCTAACTAAGTAAGGTTCAAGATCATAAAAGTCATTTTTCTTTGTTTATAGCTATTACACAAACTGAATCTGTTTTTGCTCTGTTAACTTCATTTTGTATTTTCCTTTTTACACTTTATAACTGTTGCCTGTTAATGTTTTGCAGAGGTGCTGTTTCTAAAAAAGAAAGAAAAACAAAAATAAAAACAAAATGAAACCAAAAAAACACCAACCTGGGTTAATTTGAGATAATAAACTATCACCTACAGGACAAATAGTATCTATGCTGATTTCCAGGACTAATACTAACCCCAATTAAATGAAAGGGGTAACAGTAAAATTATAGATATTGAAATTATAACCTCTTACTTTCTCTTTAAGACTGGTGAAACTTGCTTGCTGGCTGTTTAAAACCAAACACTTGGAGATCAAAGTCAAGGAAGTAAAAGAGCCAAGGAAAAAGCAGCCAACATTTTTGTTCCTTGCCCTCTAATGTGAGCCAAGATCCAGAGAATGATGGGACCCCCTCTGGGACCTGCAACTTTGGTGAGTCACTCGATCTGCTGATCAGGGACATCAATAGGACCCTAGGGAACAGGAAGCCAATCAGTGCATATTCTGCAAAGAGGAGGGTCATTGGAGAGGAAAATGTCCCTGATGCTTCCAAAAGAAGCCATGTATGGTCAGAAGGACCCTGCCCCATCCTGACAAATGACACCACTGGTAAAGGAAACCTAAAGCAACCAAGAGGTTTGGCCCAAGTCCCCAAGAGTGATCTCTGAGGACTCTCAGCTGACTCTTTAGATAGGAACAAGTCAGTTTTGACAAACATGGTCTTAAAACACCTGGCAGGAGAGTATAGCCTAAGCACAGTCTTATGGAACATTTAAAAGAAAAGAACAATTTCTTTAAGTGTAACTTAAGATATACACTTGTGTCAGCCTTACCAAAAGTAATTAAAGCTGTGGGGTATAAAGGAAGCGTTCTTGTGTGAGAGTGCCTAATAATAAGGATCACCAAGGACTCACAAGTTTGTCCTGAGTTAATTTGAGCCCGATCTCATTGGCTTACAAATCTTCCTAACTTCCTATATTCATAAACTTGATCTGTTTTTCACAGATATGATTATGAGTTTCTATTTTTTTCAGAGACTAGCTTAAATACTAATTGCTTTTGTGCTAATTGTTTATGAAAAAAGTAATGCTTTGCTGTTTTAGCATGATCATTGCCCTATGTATGCTTTGTCCAGTCAACAGCCACTATGGACCTCTGAATTGCTCTGATGCTGAATACCCATAACTGTCCAAACCCCACCTAATAGAGAAAAAAGACCTTGGGTTACTTCACTCAACTCTGTTCCCTTTCAGTAGGAAGCAGCTGGGAGATGTCATTGTCCATTTTTCCATATAAATGAAATGTAGAAATGGACAGTAGGAAATGAAACAGTGGTCCACTTTATGTTTTGAGTATGGCCTTTGCTGCTCTGTCACTGCAACTTATTTTTAAAATGGACATATTTTTTTCTCTTCCTCTTCCCTGCTCCTCCCTAGTCTCTACCCCTTCCTAATCTCAGGGGAAACAGAATTAACTTTCTTCCCCATCCTAGGCAGATTTATCTGTCCTTGAGTACACCCCCCTTCCATAGGAATGAAGTAATCCATACTTTGGGGCTGGTACCAGAAGATCTCAGAAATGACTGTCTCCCAAATTAACAAGTAAATTACAACTCCAAGAGAGAACACATGGAATGCAGTCTTTGATTAACGTCTTTAAATGTCCCCTATTCCTATTGATGGGCAGAATCAAAGACTTTGGGACAGGAGTCTCCTGTGTTTCTCCTTTGCTAGCAAAGCAATAAACCTTCTTTTTCCTTTTTCTCAAAAAAAAAATCATTTAATCATCTAGTCACCAGCAATTATTTTTATACCCAGCTATCAATAACTCTGATTATTAATCTTTTCAATCTATACTCACTTGTTAGTAGTTTATAACTCTTGGAATGGTGACCCTTAGAAATTAATTTCCTGTCTTACAGAATATTTATATCAGCCTATTATGACAGTGACCATCAAATGCTATAAAAAGTTAACAACATGATACAAAATAATACAAGTTGACTATAAAGAAAAATCCCATATATCTTAAAAGATGCATAATTTTACAGCCCAGTGTGGTGGGACTGCTAATCCCAATGATTTGGGAGGCTGAGGCAGAAGGATTGCGAGCTGGAAATCAGCCTCAGCAACTTTTTTTTTTTTTAATATTTATTTTTTTTAAGTTTTTGGCGGACACAACATCTTTGTTTGTATGTGGTGCTGAGGATTGAACCCTGGCCGCACGCATGTCAGGCGAGCACGCTACTGCTTGAGCCAAGTCCCCAGCCCCCAGCCTCAGCAACTTAATGAGTCTTTTTGTTTATCAAAATTAAAAATTAAAAAGTGCTGATGCTGTGATTTGGTGGTAAAATGCCCCTGGATTTAATCCCCAGTACCAAAAAAATGTATAATTTCATGAAAATAAAGTAATGTTGATGAGCTGCAAAAGTCACTTTTTAAGTCATTGCTCAATATAAAACAATCTGGTAGTGTTTATTTAACAACTAGAAAAGAAAAATTAGAAAACAGAAGGATCACTAAATAGAGAATGTGATTATCAAAGACTTTTAGTGATATCCTTAGAAAAACCAAGTGAAAAAAAAAACTTCAAATGTGTTCCAGGTGACAATACAGGACAACTGAGTGTGAAAAAATGAGTGGGATTTTCTGTATCACAATTTTATTAGGAAAATTAGAACAGCAACAACAAAAATCAATATTTGATTCATTCTTCTTGATTCTAATAAGTACTGAATTGAAATATTTCATTACTAATACAATAAAATGCATTTGCTTTATCATCATCATTGTCATCATCACCATTTTGTGGTACTGGGAATCAAACCCAGGTCTCTACACACACAGTGTTCTACCACTTAGCTACCTCCCCAGACCCACTTATTTTTGAAACAGGATCTTGTTCAGTTGCTGAGGTTGTTCTGAAACTTGTGATCCTTCTGCCTCAACAGATGTGGGACATTGCACCTGGCTATCATAATTTTTACTTTATTTTAGAAATAATGAAAAAACAATCCCTTTGGGACTATTGATTGTCAAATTATGGTTTCGTTTTTAAGCAGATTCACTGGTAGATGCTTTTGCAGGTAGCAGTCAACGTGTGTAATAAAGTGATCCGCTTTCCTTTTCTGTTTTGTCTTCCTCAACTCTCCACCTCTCTTTTGGCTCCTTGCTTTCTCTATTTCTGCCCTTGCTATTCTTGGTTTTCTTCCATCTTTTCCATTATCATTTCTTCTTTGGTGAAATCACAGCATCTAGAAAACCAAACAGATGAGTGAGTCTCTTTCCTCAAATGTTGGTTGACCTGTTGACTCCTTCCAAATTTCACTTTATTATAAATTATGGAAAAATAAATGTATAACTATAAGCTACTTTCTTTACTTCTAACATTGTTAGTCAAGTACACTTTTCTGACAGCTGCTTTGTTTTCACTTAATCTAAGAAAAGAGAAAAATCACCACGGTAATAATTAGCGAGTCTCTCTTGAGGAGAAGCTGGGTGGAAAGTTATAGATTTCTGAGTAGGGAAAGTGCTTTCAGAGAAAGGGTTTGATTTTTTTTTTTTTAAGGAGAATGTCACAGGATCCCTTTGGAGAAGCAACCTCTACTTCTGTACATGCTAAATTCTCAATAACTATTTGTATATCAGCTAATGGACAAATCAGAATCTAATTCTAGGACTAGGTGTTTTATTGTCAATTCACATCTAGAGTCAAGTCATAAAACATCCAGGAGACAGGGCACACTTTTACTGCCTTTGTTGATACCTTTGAGTACTTTCCTTCAGGTGGACCCTTCATGGCTTTTGGGTCTCAAATAATCCTTTTAACTTTCTATAGCAAACAGCCATACCGGCTGATATAATTCTGATGGGCAGGTGTTATGCTTTGGATCTGGAATTTGCCCAAAAGGCTCATGTGTTGAAGGCTCAAGCCTCAGTGCAGCAATGTTAGAAGTGGGGCTTTGGGGAAGTGATTGGATCATGGGGGCTCCAGCCCCCTTGATATCAATCAATTGATGGATTCACAGTTGAATGGACTCGTGGGAAGTGGTAAGAAATGGTGTATCTTATATGCGATTGTATCTTATGCTGGACCCCTTTCTTTCTTTTTTCTCTTTCTACTTTCTGACAGCTGCCATGAGAAGATCATCCTCCTCTGCCACACCCTTCTTTTATGATGTTCTGCCACACCTCAGGCCCACAGCCATAGAGGCAGCTGACCATGGGCTGAGACCTCTAAAACCGTAAGCCCAAACACATCTTTCCACCTTCAAGTTTTCTTTCTCAGGTTTTTGTCGCATTGATGAAAAGCTAACCAACACAAGAGGTTCACACTCACAATTGGCAAAAGCAGAGATTACGGCAGAGCCGAGATCTCAGCCTGAATCCTGTCATTCATCTAACTGAGCACTGGAGTCAGGAGAATTAAAGCTCCCCAACCAAGGAAAGCCTTTTTCGTGTACACACATCTCAAGCAGAACCGCCATGACTCCTGATCTTCTTTTAAGCAGACAACAGCCTTTTTAAAGGGGCCATCGCTCAGAGATTAACTGAGACGACATCCCTCGTGTGATTGTTCTTTCTCCTAGAATCCTCCTCGTTGTCAGGCTCTCTCTTCCTAAGACGTGAAGGATAAAATATCTCCCTGGTCTTCTTCCCTAAAACTTTCATTTTGGGGGGGGTGTTAGGCAACACAAAGTCTTCTCAAAACATCACTCCTTCCCTCAGTTATGGTTAAATATGAACCTATGAAGCAAATCAAGTGTGCAAAGCTTCTGCTCTGGCAAGAAGCCTACAATTTATACAGTGCACATTGCAAAAAACATTCACTAGGATGTAATGTAAACATTGACTTACAAGCTTCGGTGTGCTCGGTGTTTGTGTTGTATAAGTAGCTTGTTGAAACTGAAGGGGAAAGAGATTTATCATCTTACTTATACAAGTCAGGCAATGTTCTGTGGGAAAGAGGGATTTCAGTGGCTCTCTAAGAGGGGAAGAGCAGGTATTTGGTCTTAATATGCAGTGAAATGAAACAAGAGGATAATATTCGGAGAAAAGAGATTAATCTAACCAGGAAAGCCAAATCAACGTACTAAGAGATGGTACAGAATTGTAAACTATGTTTTGTGCCACACCAAGCAGAAGATATTTGCAAACTCTCTTGTGGATGTTTATTTAAGAAAAATTATTATTATTAATTTTTGGTACCAGGGATTGAACTTTGGGCCACTCAACCACTGAGCCACATTCTCAGCCCTGTTTTGTATTTTATTTAGAGACAGGGTCTCACTGAGTTGTTTAGTGCCCTAAAGTTGCTGAGGCTGGCTTTGAACTCACTATCCTCCTGCCTCAGCTGCCCTAGCCACTGGGATTGCAGGAGTGTGCGACTGCGCCCACCTAAGAAAATATTTTGATATTCTAATAAATCTAGTTTATATACTTTGAGTCTTAGCATACTTAGAACATATTATTTTTCAGGACAATTCTATATGGTAAGCTATTTTACTCATTTTACAGATGAGGCATTGAAAAGTTATACAACTTGCCCAGTGTCACACAGCTAATCAGGAGCAAAGCCAGAATATCAAATTAGTCTGGTTCTAGATTCCATGAGCATTAAGTTGACTTTATTCTGTTTAATTCTGTTGAGCATAATTACTGAAATTTATTTGTTTTACTTTCTTACAACCAAAATAAAATCTTGCAGATTGAGTTTCTTCATTCTACTGGGTTCATTTGAGATGAAAGATAATTACTAATGCCATCTACTGATGTTTATTCTGCTGATCTGATATAATGAATGGAGAAATTCAGGCAGAACATCAGAATATCAATTAATTGATTTACTCACAGTATTTATTTTCCTAAACTGAAAATTAGATTCAGCTATTTAATGATTTTTTAAAAATAAAATGAGAGAACTAATAATTGTTAGGTAACCCCAATTTGCTTAATATCTTAATATCTAACTCAAATTCAGAAATTTTAAAGAAGAAAATTTGCATGAATAACAGAGAAGACTACAACAGTGTGCAGAAGGTTAGGAAACATACAAATTGATGGTAGATCCTCATGTACCTTTTTTTGGTACTGAGGATTGAACCCAGGAGTGCTTGATCACTGAGTCACATACCACACTTTTTTTATTTTTTGAGACAGGGCCTCTCTAAGTTGCTTAGGACCTTGCCAAGTTGCTGAGGCTGTCCTTGAACTTTCGATCCTTCGGCTTTCAGTCTCCCCAGCTGCTGGGATTGCATCTGGTTGTTCCTTTAGGCTTCTGCTGTCAGTTCAGACATCCATCAGCACCTAGCCTCCATTTTTATTCAGCATTTTCACTTTTCCATGTGATGCTTTTTGAATGCATGTTATCTCTATCATTCTTTCTAGTCAATATCATGTTGGAGATTGGCCCTAAAGGAAACAAAACAAAACAAACAAAAATCCAAGTTGGGTGTCAAGTATCCCTGTCTGCTCCTCCCAGCTAATGGATGGCACTGTGGAAATCAGAGGTGACAATTTTGTACTGTGGTTTCTGCCCTATTATGATGCAGATAAGGCTACTTGCCTGTGGAGTGGTTGATGAACCTCAGGTGAAAGTTATTGCAAGTAAGAGCCACAGGGCTGTATTGTTTTAACTCGATCTCCTGTTGAATTGGAAGCCCAGTCCAAGGAGAAGAGCAATGATTTTTATCTTGAAAGGGTTTAACAGTTGCATTTCCAAACCTGAAAAGGAGAACACTCAGGGCCTTTCTCTGCCTGAGCTTTTGGTTGCGGCAAAGAGGCTTGAAGTTCTAATTTTCAGTCTGTATCTCCAAGGTAATGTCTAGAAATCAATTTTCTGCTTGTCCTCTTGTTTAGTCAAGGGGAGAAATTTGCTGCTCATGAAGGCTGAAGGGCCTGACACCACTTCAAGAGAGCTCTCTAGGATCATGGGTTAAGGTATCTTCCACATAATCCCGCCCTCCTCACGCTGCAGAGAGCCTCAACCTTGACCTAGAGGGAATTTCCTTTCTGGAGGAGAGCAGGGAAATTCTGTTTCCATGTTAACAGAGGGAGGTCTCCTCCTGTCACTGACTGCCGCTGTTAGCTCTGTGGGCTCTGGGAGCCCAATTATGTGTGGAAGCATTTAAAAAAAAAAAAAAAAGAGTCAGTGTTCAAACCAGCATGTAAGACACAGACACCAATCCGCCAACAAATAACGGAATATGTTGGTGTGTTGGTGCACACACATGTGGCTTGGAAGATTACCTTTCAAAGTGGACTTACTGTGCAATAGGAAATGAGCTGAGACCCCTATTTCTATACCTTTCCTGCTTGGATGGTCTGGATGCCATCGGCACAGGCAGCAGAGAAAATAACAGCAGGGTTAACTGTTCAGGCAAGTGTAATAATAGTCTTTAACAGAAGAAGAGTAATTACCTTTGTCTAGTTTTTCCTGCTGTAAAATGTAATAAAATAGAGACCAGTGTCTACTGCTGATGTGCGCCATGCTTCTCTTCTCAAATACACGCTGATGACTCTGAAATACCCTTTGATCGCAAGCTAAATTCACATCTTAATTTTGAAAAATCCATTACTGTTGGGTAGATTCCCTGAATGCCTTTGACAGCTTTCAGGCCCGTGCTATTAGGCGAGAAATCTCAAAGCCATGAGATTTACAGCCTTGGAGATCACAGAGCATGAGTGGGTGGAGTCCCATCCCCCATCCATTCCCCAGCATCACCGTGACAGGAGGTATCTGTGTAGCAGAAGGAAGAGCTTGAGAGGGGTGGCTTCATTTGGAAATAGAAGCCCCTGTTAGCAGCCGGAAGCAGTGGTGCTGAAAAGCAATCGCTAGTGTCAAGAACTTTCTTAGCTAAGCAGTGCAGCTGGTGGCAATAAATAGCATTCTAATAAAGGAGGATGTTCAATCCATGGCATAGGCGCACACTGTTTCAACTACCCAATGTAATTTATGAGGCTTCATATGTCTGAAATGGATTCCCCCCATATATTTATAAATAAAAATGCAAAGATTTCAATAGGAAGAAAAGATCTGCATTTTAAATCAAAGTAAAATGGGAAGATCAATGAGAAGTGCACTGCTTTTTTAAGTACACTATGATACATAACATTTTAAAGATGCTTGGGGTGTCACATTGTACAACTACTTCCATTTCGAAAAAAGATGGATGCTATTTTCTACGATAGTGAATGCTGTATTTATGGCAAGAGGTCTTAGAACACTCTGCCTCTTCCCAGAAGCTGCAAAAAGGAATATGCTTACGTTGACTATCTTGGACCTTCCTTTCGAAGACATGAGCACATGTTCTCACATAAGCCATTAATGAAACCCAGTCAATTTCACATAATCTTTAAAATGGTTCTGAAGGCACTGTTGAAAATGAGGAACCAGAAAAAGCCATGTGTATTATTAGTAAGGCATAAACGCAGGGCTCATCTGACCTCTTAACTCATTGACTCTGCATGAGTCAATAAGTTATTAGTTTTGACATAACCAGTGGTTTATTTTACCATCTACTGCTGTTCTTTGTTACGTGTTCTATTCATACCACATGTTATTGCTCTTTATAATTACTGTGGAACATAGCAATTGCACAGACTGTATCACATCCCACTGGGATAAACATTGTGGATGAGGGACCAGAAGAACTTGCCTTTGACTTAAAGTTTATTCCTACTGCTTTCTTTACATGAGAAAGATTTTTCACTGATGCCATTCACAAAACCAACTCAATGTTTTAATGACTATGGAGTCACTTTGAATAGCACTTTATCCAGGAACTCCAAATGCCAATTTGTTTTCTACTGTGAGGTGTGTGTTCAGGCTTAGGAAATGAATAGCTGGTTAATCTTTTAAGCTATTACTCAAGATAAAAATCTGCCGAAGCTGAAAGCAAAATACAGCATTTATACTGCTGTTCTTTGGAATTAATTTTCCATACTGTGCCTCTATAGCTGCTTATGAATATCACATTTCTGCTTTGGGAAAGAGGGTATGGTAAGCTCAGATGTCAATGAGTCCAAATATTTTCTTTATCATTTTATTGACTTTGAAATTAATTGCTTACTGATAGAAAAGCTGAATTTCCCCTCTCTTTGTGATGGAAGCATTAAAATTGGTAGTGTTACCCCATAAGGACATGCTAAATGAATATTATTTTTATGTGTCTTAATTTTAAGTGCAAACGTAGATTAAATAAGAACAGAAATATTTCAAAGTATCGTATCATAAAGCCAAGAATGACTACAGAGTGATGTGAAAGTTTTGACATGTTCTACTCAGTGAAGGGAAAAACACTTGAGATAATTAAAAGGTATAGAGCTACTAGAAGGATTTTTGCTTGACGGTGTTCCCTAAACTGTTCCAAACCAGATGGTTTCAGAGATATTATATATGAAACTGATAAAGATTTGAATCCAGTGGCTTCTGGGGAATTCTAGGCAGATGCCATCAGGATGTGCTTAAAAAGTTAAACAGCAGTAATGAATTCCCTTAAATGTCTCTTAAAATGCATATGGATTCTCCAAGTCCATACTTTGATTTTGTGTGCAGGGCTGAGAGCTGTAAGTCAAAACAGAGGAATGGAGATTACTCAAGATTTTAAATCACTTGCATGCATGTTCTTTCTCTAAGTCAGCAACAGGGAAAATCTGAAAGTGTGTCTTAGTTTTCAAGGAAGCATACATGAGCATATGGTGAACATTAGTTATCTTTAAAAACAATAAGTTTTGGTCGTGGCTGAATCTTGCCTCCCCCGACCCCATCTCCACCAGAAGTCATTACCTCAGCACTGAACTAACTTGACACACATGTACAGCATTAAAGGAAGTGGTGACAAAAACTTCTCAGTCATTGTCCTACACAGTAGGGACTAAAACACACCTTTGCTGTTGATTGCAGGTGGGACTTGATCAGTTTTAAGTGCAGAAGTGAAGTTATGAGTGGTACCACTTTCATTCTCACATAGAGTTTCACCGTGTGATGAGGTCTAGAATCATCTGAACTTCCTTTTGAGAAATAGAACTTGGAAGTTTTCTTGGCATAGTCTTTCATTGATAATCTTCAATGTTCTCAATTTTTTTTTGCTAATAAAAAATTGTATTTACACCAGCATTCAGAATGTCAACAAAACAGCTGTAACTTTTTTTTTTTTTTGCAATTACAGAGTGGAATTCAGTTAACAGAACAACAATCATTTTATATAAGCTTCACCAGAGACAACTGAAGATATGACTATCCCCATATATATAACTACTTTGTGCTGTGCACCAACAAAAACCTCCTTTAAATTTCCATGCCAGTTTACAATTCACATACTGCACCAGGCTATTGAAAAAATATCCCCAGGACAGGGTTATCTAAAGACACATTTGCTAGGGTGTTAACTATACAAAAAAAAAAAAAAAAGACACTGTACAGTTTAAAAACAAAAATTACACAGCCTTACATTTCAATTTTTCTTTAAAAGGAGTGAGTTGTGTACAGGAGTGTTAAATGTTTTATAGATTAAAAAAAAACTGCCCTAGAAACAATTTATTCATCATCATCTTCATCCTCATCATCTTCATCTTCCTCCTCTTCCTTATTTTTCTGGCTTTTTTTCAGCCTTGACAGCCCCCCTTTTTGAAGCATCGGGTCTTTTTTCCTTTAGCTCAGTAGGCAACAATATCCTATTTATGTTTCCTTCATCATGGCAGCTTTCTTTATCATCTGCAGCAGTGGGAATCCACCTCTCTCCCAGTTTCTTTGCAACATCACCTTTGCATTGGCCAGGATGTTCTCCTTGGATTTTTGGGTGATACTCAGAACAGAACAAGAAGGCTGCCGGGGGGCCTCTTGGGTGTATTGGGATTCTTGAACTTCTTTTTTGTTTCCCCTTTAGGAGGGGTACAGGTTTTCAATCTCTTTCATAACGGGCCTTGTCCCCCTTTGCCTTGGCTTCAAATTTTCCTTTCTCTTTAGCAGACATGGTCTTCCATCTCTGAGAACTTCTTAGAAAACTCTGAGAAGTTGACTGAAGCGTCTGGATGCTTCTTCTTGTGCTCCTCCCAGCAAGCTTGCACAAAGAATGCATAGGGTGATCTATCTATCTATCTATCTATCTATCTATCTATCTATCTATCTATCTATCTATCTATCTATCTATCTATCTATCTATTTTGCCTCTGGGCTTTTTAGGATCTCCTCTGCCCATGTTTAGTTGTTTATCCTCAGTGAGGCACACAGTTGCCCAGTACCTGTCCGGGCCTCACTTGCCCCTTGCTGGCTCTATGGATCTCAATGTACTACAATGGCTGTGGGAGCAGGAGCCAGAAGCCAATGTTCTCATTTTTAATAGGAGCAATGTATTTCTACTGCTAATGAACTTCTTGCAGTAGTGAAGGAGGTAACAATGAAAAATTTTGAAGTTCATACGAATCTGGGGCAATAATTCCCACACCTGGGTGGGCACACCTGACCTCTCTCTTGATCTCGGGATTCATATTTTTAATCTATCTATCTCCACTTGTCCCAATGGTTCTTCCAGCTTGATGTGTACCATTTGGCTCTTTTCTCCAGGAATTTTCTTTCCATTCTCAGGGACAGGGAATGCTGGGTTTTGATCTTTACTCCTTGGGCACTGTGAATACTGCACTGAGGTAACATCTCTCTTTGCTCTGGCCGTTAAGAAATTCCAAACCAAATCTGTTTCATATCAAGTGATTGTATAAGTCATGCAGCATGCATTGTGGGTGCCAAATTTAAATCTTGATTTCAATTACTTCTCTTTACTTCCATTTTCTTATTTATTTTATTTTTTTAACCTGTTGTAAATGTTTCTGTCCCTGCAAAGCACCCCCAAATCCATTGGTACAAAAAGAGTAACATAAATAATCTAAATATTTAAATGACATTGTCTTACCCATCTTCTCTTCTGCACTTGATGCTGTGAAGTACTTAGGGAGTTCGCCCTTCTTCTCAATTACTGTTAGCAATAATTTTCCCTTTAAAATATTTCCTAAAGCCACTCCTTATTTTCTTGTTCAATTGCTATTGCCTTGATTGTGGGAGACACTTTTTAGATTCCTTTTAATAAATTCTATGAATATAGTTATCACTTTCCTGCTTACAAATACAAATTATTACGTCTTTGCTAAATAGCTTTTAATTGACTTTATATTTCCCATAGGATACACCTAAATTTCTGCCACGGTGCAGAAAGCTGATCAGTACCTGGCCCCATATACAAAACTTCCAGGCTTTTTCTCTGCTCTTCCTCATAACGCCATGCACCTGTCACCTGTTAAGTCTGAACCGCCAATAATGTCCTGAACAGGCTGTATGCTTCTCATGCTTCCATGTTTTTGGATATGCTAGTCTTGTTGACTGGAAAAAAATTTCCTGTGCCTTAACCCTTGGCCCTGTCCTTCCTAGAGAAAGAATGCCCCTTCTGGAGCCTGCAACTCAAATGTCACCATCTTCTAGAAATGCCCAAGTATGAGTAGTCACTCTCTTGTCTCTGCCATCTTTGAACTTTGAAAAAATTCCTATGGTGGCATGGCACATTTAAGAAATATATACTTTATATGTTTAAAATGATCAATGGATCTTTTATTTATCTGTTTGTTTTTATGCGATGCTGAGGCTCGAACTCAGGACTTCACACGTGCCAGAGAAGCGCTCTACCACTGAGCCACAACTCCTGCCCCTCACAAGATATTTTAAGTATTTATTTACTGGTTCTCTTTTCTTTAAAAAATCAATAAAAAAATTTAAAAAAGATAAATGACAGTGGAATGCATTACATTTCTTATTACACATATAGAGTACAATTTTTCATATCTCTGGTTGTATACATAGTATATTCACACCAATTCATGTCTTCATACATGTATTTTGGATAATGATGTTCATCACATTCCACCATCATTTCTAACCCCTGCCTCCTCCCTTCCCCTCTCACCCCTCTGCCCTATCTAGAGTTCCTCTATTCCTCCCATGCTCCCCCTCCTTACCCCACTATGAGTTAGTCACCTTATATCAGATAAAACATTAGGCATTTGTGTTTTGGGGGATTGGCTAACTTCACTTAGCATTATCTTCTCCAACTGCATCCATTTACCTGCAGATGCCATGATTTTATTCTCTTTTATTGCTGAGTAATATTCCATTGTGTATATATGCCACATTTTTTTAATCCATTCATCTACTGAAGGGCATCTAGGTTGGTTCCACAGTTTAGCTATTGTGAATTGTGCTGCTATAAACATTGATGTGGCTGTGTCCCTGTAGTATGCTGTTTTTAAGTCCTTTGGGTCTTTTCTTTATGAGATCTAAGTTTTATAACAGGAGGGTTTTTTTATTCATGTTTTTGTCTGTAGGGTCCAGCTCAAGGCCTGGCATATTATATGTATTCTATAAATGTTCAGTTAATGAATAGAATACATATGACTGTGTCCTTACTAGAAGATGGCCAGGTGAGGATGTACACAGACAGGGAGAAGGCCATGTGACAACAAAGTCAGAGACTAGAGTTCTGCACCTGCTGTCCAAGGAAAGCCAAGGACTGCATCGAACAACCAAAGGCTGGGAAAAAACAGAGAGAAGTTCCTTGACAGGTTTCAAAGGAAGCACGGTCCTGCCAGTGCCTTGGTTTCTGATATCTAACTTCCAGAACTGTGAGACAATAAATCTCTGTCATTTTAAGTCATCTTGTTTATGGTATTTTGTTACAGTATCCTTTGGGAACTAAGCTCACTTTGTGGGTTATTTTTACTGACTTGTGTTTAATTTAATTATGATAATGTACACAATCCACTTTCATTTATGTTAACTTCCATAAGATTTCTAAATACTGTTTCAAATATTTCATTAAATACTTACCAAAGTACTATTAAGAAGAGTCTCCTTTTTACCTTGTACTGGTGCATTAAAGTCTCAGTGAACAGAGTTAATAGAGTTTTTGAAAAATATCAACTCTAAGGAGGTATCATTTACATATAATAAAAATGAATCTATTTTAAGCATAAAGTTTACTTACTTCTAACCAGCATCTATACTCCATGTAATCGCCAGCACAAACTATAGAACATTCCATTATGTTCCCTTGTATCTCTCCCCATTCCATCTAAGCCCCAGGTAACTATTGATCTTCTCTGTTCCTAAAATTAAACTTCTCTTTTTAAGTGTTTCATATGAGTTGGACACTCTTTTGCATAGGGCCTCTTTTGCTAATCATCACATTTTTGAGGTTTATTTATATATGATGTGCATTTGCCAACAGTACATTCTCTTCTATTGCTGAATAGTATTGTATTCTGTGGAAGCACAGGATTTTTAGTATGAGAATAATTAGAATCTTTTATCCCATATTTTTACCAAAGCTTGAGATGGTCAGTCTTTAAAATTTTGGTCATTTTGGCAATTATCAAGAATATAAGTAATAATAAACATTGATGAGGATATGGGGGAAAAGTTTTACTCATACATTACTGGTGGGACTACAAATTGGTACAACCACTCTGGAAAGCAGTATGGAGATTCCTCAGAAAACTTGGAATGGAACCACCCTTTGACCCAGTTATCCTACTCCTCAGCATATACCAAAAGGACTTAAAAGCAGCATACTATAGTGATGCAGCCACATCAACGATTATAGCAGTTTAGTTCACAAAAACTGAAGCTATGGAACCAATATAGGTGACCTTCAGCAGATAGATGGATAAAGAAAATGTGATATATATATATACATAATGGAATATTACTCAGCCATAAAGAAGAATGAAATTATGGCATTTGATGGTCAATGGATAAAACTGAAGACTATCATGCTAAGTGAAATAAGTCAATCCCAAAAAACTAAAGGCCAAATATTCTCTCTGATATGTAGATGCTAATACAAAATAAGGAAGGGGGTAGAATAGAAGCTCATTGGATTAGACAAAGGTAAATGAAGAAAAGGGAAAGGGAATGGGGATAGGAAAGACAGTAGAATGAATCAGACATAACTTTCAGAAGTTCATATATGAATACACAACCAGTGTAACTCCACATCCTGTACAACCACAAGAATGGGAAGTTATACTCCATGTATATTTGATATTTCAAAATACATTCTACTGTTATGTATTTCTAAGAAGGACAAATAAAAACTTTTGGGTCATTCTAATGATTGTATATATTTTGTGGCTATAATTTTCATTTTCATGATACCTAATAATGTTGAATACCTTCTTGTACTTATTGGAAATTTGCATGTCTTCTTTTGTGAAGTATCCAATCAAATAATTTGTTGTTTCTAAAGTTAGATCATTTTTATTCTTTTTATTGAGTTATAAGAGTTTTTAAAAAACATATCTTGGATAAACATCTTTGTTAATATATAGTTTGTAAATATTTTCTTGTAGGCTATGGTTTGACTTTTTTAGTTTCTTAGTTTGACTTTTTTAGTTTCTTTTTTAGTTTCAGAAGTTTTTCATTTTGATGAAGTTTAATTATTATCTCTTTCATGATGCATGCTTTTTACAGTCTAATAAATTGTTACCAAGGTCAAACCATGTTTTTCTATTTTTAAAAAAATTATAATTTTATCTTTTATGTTTATATCTTATTCATTTTGAGTTTTTGTTTTTGTTCTTTTGGGAGGTACTGGGGATTGAATTCAGGGGTACTCAACCACTGAGCCACATTTTGAGCCCTATTTTTTTTTTTTTTTGTATTTTATTTAGAGACAGTCTCACTGAGTTGCTGAGGCTGGCCTTGAACTCAATATCCTCCTGTCTCAGCCTCCTGAGCTGCTGGGACTACAGGTGTGCATCACAGTGCCTGCCCCATTTTTAGTTTTGTATATGGTGTGAGGTAGGGATCTAAGTTAATTTCCTTCTTCTCATTAACATATAGTTATTATGGCACTGTTTTTTTTTTGAAATAACCATATCTTATACATAGAATTACTTCAGTATCTTTGTCCAATATCAATTTGGCATTCATGTGTAGATCTACTTCTGGGCTTTCTAATCTATTCATTGATTTACATTTCTATGTTGCACACTGTCTTGATTACTAGAGTTCTATATTAAAGTCATGAGATCATGCAGGTTAGTCATTTGATTTTCTTTTCAAAATTATCTGTTATTGTAGGTTCCTTGCACTTCCATATAAATTTCAGAGTTAATACATCAATTTTTAAAAAGTTTCACTTGTAGTATTTTGCTTAAGATTGCATTGAACTAATGGATCAGTTCAGTGAGAAGTGACTTTGTAACAATATTAGATCTTCTCTTCCATGAATCTCATATGTCATATATTTCAGCCTTTTTTTATTCCTCTCAGAAACATTTAACTAAAGTTTTTGTTAAAATTTATTTCTAAAAGAAAAAATTGTAATTCTCCTTTTGTGAGTTGGGTCTTGTGATACACTGAATAAGACAATTTATAGATTATTGAAAACCAAAGCAGAAGCAAGAAGAAAACATTTTGATATTGGGCATAAATAATTTATCTACCTTCTTCAATTAATAAAGATGATGTTCACAGAGTAAAGTTGAATTCTTACACCATGCAGATGTAGATCATTTAAAGAGATCATTTTTACTTTTACAGTCTGAGGAAAAAAAAATACACGGACCAAAAAACAAATACTTGTTGGCCACTAAATTTTAACATAATTGAGATGAATTTAGTCGATGGGGAGGTATCCAACTTTTTTTGAACATCCAACATACGACATGATTGTATCTCTAAATGACTTAGGTGGAAGACAGATGCTCTTTCCATGTTCTCAATTTTCTTTTTGGCCAAGGCCATGTGACAACAACTAAGGACTTCACAGTTAGTCATATGTTGCTGTTTATACAGTTGTAGATTACAGGTTGAGAGTTTGTAGAACAAATTGTAAATCATAGATTTGAGTTTCTTTTTTTTTTTTGAGAGAGAAAGAGAGAGAGAGAGAGAGAGAGAGAGAGAGAGAGAGAGAGAGAGAGAATTTTTTAATATTTATTTTTTAGTTTTCAGCGGACACATCTTTGTATGTGGTGCTGAGGATCGAACCCTGGCCGCACGCATGCCAGGCGAGCATGCTACTGCTTGAGCCACATCCCCAGCCCTAGATTTGAGTTTTTTGATGTAGGGTTGTAGACTATAGAGAATTAGCCAAAATAATTTTTGGTTGGACTAATAGGAGATTTACTTTGATTTCATGGTAAATTTCAGGAAAATTGAAACTCATTGAATTCACTGAAAATTTCAGGGAAAAGTATAGTCCACCTTCCATTATCTATAATTCTGAAATCCAAAAATTTTAAAAATTCCCTAGTTTGAAAAAATAACTCATTTGATAGCAAAAGCCGACCTGACCTAAACTCATTTAGTGCCCCAAACTGATCTACGTTACCTGAGGCTACTTTTTGCTCCTATCTATTATTTAGCCTAAATATTCAAAAAATTCACTACAGAAATGTTTACGCATTTGGTTATGGGAGGCAATTGAGTACCCTGCTGGAAGATTACAAAATACATGGTATATACACTATGTTATCTTTCTAAAATCAGAAAAATTCTGAATTCTAAAATGCACGTGGGCCCAAAGGTTTTAGTCAAGTGGTTTTTTTGACTTGTATATTCAGTTTCCTAAAGTCATGCAAACAAGCTGTAGTGAATTAGCAGGAAAAAAAAATATATGTTTTTGTCACACATGATTTGTAAACAGCCATGAAAATGGAAATGTAGAATTCTTTTATTTTTTGGCAGCACAGACTCTATTCTCCCTTTCTAAGAGCATCTGGCTCTCTTTGGGAACTGGCTTCTTCCTTGTTGGGATGCAAACCCAAGTGTCTCCTCGCAACATAGTAACTGAAGAGGGAAGAGTCTCTCCTTCATGTCCCCAGTGCGGTTCAGAGCTGGGCACATGCTAATCTAAACTTGGCCATTCAGATGCCCAGCCTGGAAATTGCCTCTTGGATGAACAACAGAAGAACTGGACATCATGCGTCTTAGTAGTAGCATGTGCTGACCAGCACTTTCCTAGATCTCAGCCCCTCCCTGGACTTACCATTTTTAAAAAAAAATCTCTTTTTTTTTTTTTTTTAGAGAGAGAGTTTTTTAATATCTATTTTCTAGTTTTCGGCGGACACAACGAGGATCGAACCTGGGCCGCATGCATGCCAGGCAAGCACACTACCGCTTGAGCCACATCCCCAGCCCCGGGCCTTACCATTTTGAGCCTAACCCTAGCTCTTGATATCTGTGTATGGGACCTTACTTGGAAACAAAGTCTTACAGATCTGATCAAGAGATAAAGTTGTACTGGATGAGGCTGGACCCTAATGCAACATGACTGGAGTCCTTATGAAAAGAGAAGAGACACACCGACACAGGGAGATTGTCACTGACAGTGGGGGCAGACTGGAGTGAGCCGTACACTGGAAGAGGCCAGGAAATGCTTGACCTTAGTGACTTTGGGGAGGGCAGGCCCCTGCTGGCACCTTGATTTTTGGACTTCACCAGAATTGTGAGACAATGAATTTCTCTTGTTTTAAGCCCCCAGATTTGTGGTATTTTGTTACAATGCTCCTTGGAAATGAATTCTCTCTCACAGTGTCTTATGGCAAGCCAACCAGGGTTGGTTTCTTTTTGGTTGCCAGGCATTCCAATCAGCTAACTCATAATCTATGTACTCTTATGCCATCTATGGATATTATAAAATATTTAAAAATTCTAGACAGGAATGTTTTTCTTTTCTTTCTTTTTTATTGGTGCATTATAATTGTGGAGTAAAAATTGTGCCACATTTGTATAAGTATATAATTTGATCAATCTCTTTCCCCAATACCTCCTCTTTTCTCTACCTTTTTTTTTCTTCCCCCCTGGTCCCCTTGCTCTACTCCAATGGTCTCTCTTGTCTTATTACTTTTAAAATCAGTGTGTGGTAATTATATATGAAAATGGGACACACTGTGATATATTCCACATGGACACAGCATCATTTGGTGGATTTCTTTTCCCAGAGCTTCTGTAAGTCCTCTGCTCCCCCTTCCTCTTGGTTCCCTTCCTCTACTCTATTGGTCTACCTTCTATTTTCATGAGATTTTAAGCTGTGATACTTTTAAATTAAAAAAAAAAAGTTAAACTTTCCTACGTGGAAAACCACAAGTACCAAAGCTAAAAGAAAGAGTTGAGAAAAGGGACAGAAAAGGAGAAAGAGGGAGGGAAGGAAGGAAAGGAGAGAAAGATGAGAGAGAGAGAGAGAAAGAAAGGGAGGGGGAGGGAGGGAGAGAGAGAATGCAAACTCAGAAATTCAGATTCAACCCTATGGAGTGACTAAAACTCTAAATGTTTCAAAAATAAAATATTATATTGCTCATAGCAACAAATTAGTGAGTAGCCAGTTAGGAACTGCCATTAAAGTATATCAAAATAGGCTGTCCTTTACATAAGAGAGAGTCTTCCTTATGTTATGATTGCTTTCTAAGATACATTACATTATGATAAATGATCATGTACATTGTTTTGACAATCAGAGAATTTATGAATGAGAAACTGATTTGCCTGCAGTGATGAACTGAATTGTAAAAAAAAAAAGGCATTAACAATGATGACACTATTAAAATTTGTTTAAGAATTGTGTTACAGTTTTGTTTCTTTTTAATCAGGAGAAGGAAAAAAATAGAAAGCAGCCAACAGGCATTTATTAGTAACAAGCATCTGACAGCTCTCATTATGAATCCAAAGCTCACATAGGAACCCAAAGGTGAAGGTTGGTTTGCTTCTGCTGTGTTGTCTCTGAACTTCCAGGTATAATATGGAGATCACCCACTCACGTTTTTAACCTGGTACACAGGGGAATGTCACAGACTTTTGCTGCTATGTGTTCCCAGGTTCTTAGAGTGAAAAATGATTTTTTATGAGTGTTAGTGGGGTTATGTACAACTGGGACCCTGGGCCTGAGGACCCATATGAAAATTGCCTCCTTGATTGTAAGAAGCATATCTCAAGATGAAACAGATTATTGCCACTTTTAAAAAAATTCATGCCTAGAAAAACACAAAATAAAACAAATAAGAACTTCAACAGCTCAGATTACCTATTGAAGAAAAAAGAAAATGTCGAAGGTGAAAAAGTATTATTAAGAGACATGGTAAGATTATCCATATTAAAATACCTAGGGAATTCTACTGGGGCTTGAACGTGCAACTGTGCCATGGCTAGGCTGTCACTGGGAGAAGATGGTTGGCTGCCTGACAGAGAGCCTCACAGTTTAGCATTTACCTTGGTGAATTTCAACTAGAACCTTCAGATTTGCAGACTCTGAAATTTGATATATTCAGCACCCTGAAACGTGTGTGAACCAAGCTCTCAGGAGCCTCATACGTAAATCAGAATTCTAATTTACTGAGTAAAAACAAAGTATAAACTGGGTGCAGTGATGTGTGCCTATAGTTCCAGTTACTCAGAGGATGAGGCAGGAGGATTGCTTGACCCAGGAATTTGGGTTAGCCTGGGCAACATAGCAAGACTCCATTCCTTAAAAAAAAATAGGTCAGATAAATTCAATTTCTCACAGGTAAAGAGAAATATAAGGGAGAATCTATATTGCAATGAGAAATATGCTTGATATGTATAGAATTATAACATGGGAGATTAGTTGTATGGTTCAAATTTTGGTGGCTTCAATAACCAGATACATTCTCCTCCAGGGGCACCTGAGGGGCTTTGTTCCCTTGGACCACCTAGCCTCTAGCCCTGGGCAGTGCTGGTCACATGCTACCAGCTGCTTAACTTCTGACTCCTGTTCTCTGACCTCTAGTCTAACCACTCATCTTCCAAAGTTCCACCTGCTTCTCTAGAAGTTTCAATGTCATTGAACAATCACTGCTTGTAACATATCCTCTTCATCCTAGTCTTTAGGCTGGGAGAAAACTTCCAGGCATTTGATAATACATTACTTATCAATAAATCTATTTTTTATCATGTAATATTTTAAAATTTCCCAACTTAATAAATTCTGGTTTGGAGACAAAACTTGCTTTTGCTCTGTGTACCATTCATAGGCATTAAGATCCTACTAGACTGTGAACACAGCTGAGTTACTTGAGAAGTGAGGGTAATGTTTGGGAATATGTGTTGAGTGAATATGTGTGAATGATCAGTGAGTGCTGCTGACCTGTTTTGAATTGGACCTGATATAGAGTAACAGGGTGCATTGATCCACAGAGATTTTCCTGCCTATCACTTCATGATAATCAGAGATACTTTTTTAAAAAAATTAAATAAAATCTTTACTAATGAGTAACCTTTCAAGCTCCTATTGTGCCAAACATTCAGTTTGCAGAGAAGAAGCAGCAATGACCTTTTGAATTTGCCATTTCATTTGAATAATTTATACTGTTTTCTTGTTTCTAGGTAATTTCGGCAAAGAAGTAAAATGCTGCCCCTGGGAAAAAATGGTCAATAACTGCATATCATGTTTCTGCCTACTGTTTTCCTCAGGGTAAGAAATTCTTCTCCTTACTGGAGAACAAACTTCCTAGTTCACAAAGTCCCTCAGTGTACACACGTATTGAGTATCTTTTATGTGCAGGGTGTGGCATTAATTGTAGACATGACACATACATGTTACACATGTTGTTCATTTGAGGACAATGAATTGGTTGGAAAGCTGACATCTACACAAGTAAAGTTAGTTATCATTACAGAGTAAATACAAATAAGGTGGAAGAGACATTTAGAGACCCTAAGAATTTATACGTTACCTCTCACCAGAGTTGGGGGCATTCTTCGGGGGCTTCATGAAGAGTTCATTTTCTTTTCATCTTATGTCAATTATCTCTTGTTTACAATGAGAGAAACTCTTTATATATTTCATATTCAAAACTATTCTGCTTTCTTGGATTATAGAGTATATTCTGAACTTTCAAGCCAAGTGTAATAGCAATGTCAGCTTCTTATACAGGTTTTTGTTTGTTTGTTTTTTGGTACTGGGGATTAAACCCAGGACACTTTACCACTGAGCTACATCCCTAGACCTTTCTAACTTTTAAGACTGGGTCTAGATAGTTGCTTAGGGCCTCACTAAATCGTTGAGACTATCCTAGAACTTGGGATCCTCGTGCCTCAGCCTCCCGAGCCACTGGGATTACAGGTGTGTCCCACCACACCTGGTGCACTATTTTCTTAGGGGTTTATATACCAGTGACTGGCAGATTCTCATCTTCAGGACAGCCTGCCCTCAGATATTCATACTATTTGACTGTCAACTTGACACTTGCACTTGGCTGTATTCTACTAGGCACTGCAAACTCAATACACCCCAAACAGAACTCTAGGTTTCTAATGGATCCATTCTTCCTCAAGGCTGAATGGCATCACCATCTAACCACTTGATAACATCCCAAACTTAGAAGTCCTTTCTTTGCCTCACTTTTCTTCCTCTTGCCTTCCCCAATTTATCTGGAAGTCCTACCTGAAAAATATATCCCTTATCTACCCACTTCTACTGACCTACTGCAAGATACCATCACTTCTTGCCTGGTCTCTTTCCTCTTTTTACTTCTTTTTTTATTGTTTAGAATATACATAAAAATATACATTTACTCCTTTAGCCACCGTTAAGGGTACAGTGCAGGGGCATTAGGTCCTTCACGTTGTTCTGCAGACATTACCACTGTGTTTGGAACCTTTCATTTCCCCAAACTAAAACTCTATACCCATAAAACAACTCTCATTTTCCCCCTTCCCCTGCCCCTGTCAAATATCATTCTACTTTCCGTGTCTGTGAATTTGATTATTCTAGGTATTTCATATGAATGAAATCATACATTTCTCTTTTTGTGACCAGTTTACATCACACTGAATGAAGTCCTCAGGGTCCATCCATATTGTAACATGTATCAGAATTCCATTCCTTTTTTCAGGTTGAATGATATTTCATTTGTGAGATATCACACACACATTTTCTTTATCTAGTTTTCCACCAGTGGACACTTGGGTTGCTCTCACCTTTTGGCAGTGTGGATAATGTTGCTTCTTGCCTGATCTTTGCTTCCTTTTCTTCTCCCCAAATTGATTTGCCCCATAACTGCCAGAGTAATATTTTAAAACGTAAATGAGATCTTTACACTATTTTACTTAATATCTTCCAAGGTCTTCCAATTGCACTCAGAATAAAGTCTAACCTCCTTGCCAGGATTTATGGGTCCATATTTTAAACAGCCATTTTTATTTTTTTTTTATTTTGTTAGAGTGTCTCACTACACTGCCTAGAACTTAGCCTCAAACTTGTGATTCTTCTGTCTCATCCTCTCAAATTGCAGGGATTACAGATGTGCACCAAGCGACATTTTCTTTTTATTGAATTGAACCATACCATAAATGTACCATAACTAACTACAGTTTGGTGAAAGCTGAGGTGTTTGGGGCTATGTGGGTATTAACAGTCATTTGCTCAAGGAGTTGATTTTTTCAGTTATGTCATTTTCTAATGAAGAGAGAAGAATTAGATATGCTTCACCTCATAGAATTTGAACTATTTCTCTGGGATCAGATTGTCTAAATAGTAGCTGCCAAATAGAAAATTTTCTTTTGCTAAGAGCTTTTGTTGAAAAAAGAAAACCTTGCCATCTCTGGAGGTTGGAGAGAGAAAAGGCAAATCTGTCTCTGTGGAAGCCTGGGCTATTCTTGCTTTTGTCAGTAATTAGTGTGACCTCCTGCAGGTCCCGTCACCTCTCTAGTATGGATGACTTCTTATCTATCTATGATTTCTTTTCTTATTCCTGTTCCCCTACATATTTTTAGGAAGTGCTTTGACTCTGTAGGGATACACATGGAAGTGATTACCTAAGTAAAGAGATTTTGCCGTAAAAGCTGAACTCAGATAAAACCTCACGATGCAAAATAATTTCATTTAAAAAGTTCATTTTCTTTGTTCTATCTTCTGTTTTTTTTTTAAATCACTATTTTAAAATACACTTTTGAGTTTGTAATGGTGTAAGATTTAGAGGAAAGTTGTGAAGATACTACAGGGAGTTCCCATCTACCCCACATCCAGTTTCTCCTTTAATCAACCTTTTTTGATTAGTATTTTATCCTTACTTTTCATCACTGAAATAAATATTCTTCTATATAATCAAAGTCTAAAACATGAATGTGGATGTTCTGCGTCCTTCTCTGTGACTTGAGTTCCCCTTTGCCAACCCATGAAGAGCAGTGTATTTGCCATAAGTAGATGCATCAGTCATGACGTTTCTGGCTCAGAATAACAGAAAGCCCTCACTCGGCTGGTTTAAACAGTAAAGACAATTTATTATTTTGGACTGTGGGAGGTGTAGAAGCAGGGCAGTCCCGGGATGGATACAGGGACTCAGTGACATCATCAGAGCTTGAGGCTTTTCCATTTTTCTGCCTTGTCATTCTCCCGGGGTTGGCTTGTCTGCAAGCTCCTGGTTGCCAGATGTTGCCGCAGGTCAGGCATCTCAGCCAGATGCAACGACGACCATGAGAAAAGAGACTCTTTCTTTCTTTGTGAATCTTTTTATAAAAAATTTTTATTCTAGTTTGTCATATATGACAGCAGAATGCATTACAATTCATATTACACATAGAGAGCACAATTTTCACACCTTTGGTTGTACACAAAGTAGAGTCACACCATTTGTGTCTTCATACATGTACTTAGGGTAATGATGTCCATCTCATTCCACATTTTTTTACCCCCTTAATCCCTCCCTTCTCCTCCTTCCCCTTTTCCCTCTCTAGAGTTCATATAATCTTTCCATTCTTCCCCTTCCAACTCCACTATGAATCAGCCTCCTTATATAAAAGAAAACATTTGGCATTTGTTTATTGGGGATTGGCTAACTTCACTTAGCATTATATTCTCCAACTCCATCCATTTGCCTGCAAATGCCATGATTTTATTCTCTTTTTATTGCTGAGTTATATTCCATTGTGTATATGTGCCACTTTTATTTTTTTATCCATTCATCTATTGAAAGGCATCTAGGTTGGTTCCACAGTTTAGCTATTGTGAATTGTGCTGCTATAAACATTGATGTCCCTGTAATATGCTGTCATTAAGTCCTTTGGGTATAGACCGAAGAGTGAGATAGCTGGGTCAAATGGTGGTTCCATTCCCAGTTTTCCAAGGAATCTCCATACTGCTTTCCAGATTGGCTGTACCATTTTGCAATCCCACCAGCAATGTATGAGTGTGCCTTTTTCCCCACATCCTTGTCAATACTTATTGTTATTTGTATTCTTAATAGTTGTCATTCTGACTGGAGTGTGATGAAATCTTAGAGGAGTTTTGATTTGCATTGCTTTAATTGCTAGAGATGTTGAACATTTTTTCATATATTTGTTGATTGATTGTATATTACATTCTGAGAAGTGTCTGTTCAGTTCCTTGGCCCATTTATTTATTGGGTTATTTATTTATTCTATTTGGTGTTAAGATTTTTGAGTTCTTTATATACCCTAGAGATTAGTGTTGTATCTGATGTATGGGGGGTAAAAATTTGCTCCCAGAATGTAGGCTCTCTATTCACTTCACTGATTGTTTCTTTTGCTAAGAAGAAGCTTTTTTAGTTTGAATCCATCCCATTTATTAATTCTTGATGTTAATTCTTGTACTAAGGAAGTAGGAGCCTAATATGATATGATGAAGATTTGGGCCTACTTTTTCTTCTATTAGATGTGGGCCTATGGTTTAATTCCTAGGTCCCTGATCCTCTTTGAGTTTTGTGCATGGTGAGAGATAGGGGTCTAACTTCATTTTGTTGCAGATGGATTTCCAGTTTTCCCAGCACCACTTGTTGAAGAGGCTATCTTTTCTCCAATGTATATTTTTGGTGCCTTTGTCTAATATGAGATAGTTATAATTATGTGGGTTAGTCTCTGTGTTCTCTATTGTGTACCATTGGTCTACCAGTCTATTTTGGTGTTACTAAATACCAATACTCTTCAATTTATTTCAGGAAATAGAAAAAGAAGGAGCACTTCCAAACTCATTCTATGATGCCAATATCACCCTGATACCAAAACCAGGCAAAGACACATCAAAGAAAGAAAATTTCAGATCAATATCCCTAATGAACATAGGTTCAAAAATTGTCAATAAAATTCTGGCAAATTAAATACAAAAACATATCAAAAAGATAGTGCACCATGATCAAGTAGGGTACATCCCAGGGATGCAATAAATTACATTTATTGATTTTCCATATGGAAATCAATAAATGTAATTCATCACATCAATAGACTTATAAGATCCATATGATTATCTCAATAGATGCAGAAAAAGCATTTGACAAAATACAGCATCCTTTTGTTCAAAACACTAGAAAAACTAGGGATAATAGGAACATATCTCAACATTGTAAAATCTATGTATGCTAAGCCTCAGGCCAACATCATTCTAAATGGAGAAAAATTGAAAGCATTCCCTCTAAAAACTGGAACAAGAAGGGATGCCCTCTTTTACCACTTCTATTTAACATAGTTCTTGAAACACTGGCCAGAACAATTAGACAGATGAAAGAAATTAAAGGGATATGGATAGGAAAAGAAGAACTCAAATTAGCACTATTTGCCAATGACATGATTCTATACCTAGAAGACCCAAAAAATTCCACCAGAAAACTTCCAGAACTAGTAAATGAATTTAGCAAAGAAGCAGGATACAAAATCAATAACCATAAATCAAAGGCATTTCTGTATATCAGTGATAAATCCTCTGAAAGGTAGATGAGGAAAATTACCCTATTTACAATAGCCTCAAAACAAACAAGCAAACAAACAAAAACTTGGAAATCAACCTAAAAAGAGGTGAAAGACCTCCACAAGGAAAATTACAATGTATCCTGCTAAACTTTGCTAAATTAATTTAAAGAAATAAATTACAGAAGACCTTAGAAAATGGAAAGATCTACCTTGTTCTTGGATAGGCAGAATTAATATTATCAAAATGACCATACTGCCAAAAGCACTATAAAGATTTAATGCAATTCCAATCAAAATCTTAATGACATTCCTCATAGAAATAGAAAAAACAGTTATGAAATTCATCTGGAAATATAAGAGACCCAGAATAGCCAAAGCAATCCTTAGCAAGAAGAGTGAAGCAGGTGGCATCACTATACCAGTCCTTTGCGATTCTTGATCAGCAAGGAAAACATTTTCCAGAAGCCCTTCAGCAGACTTTCTCTCAATTTTCTTTGGTGTAAATTGTATCATGTTGCCCATGCCATATCAATCACTGGTAAGAAAAGGGGAGCACTGTGACCGGATTAGAGTAACAAAACTCTGGGGGAGAAAGGGGGTGTAGGGTGGTGGATGACTGCTGGGTAAGTAACAAAGGCAACTGCAACATGTTGTGGAACTTTCATGATAATGGGACATTTAAATGATAAAATAGCTAACACTATTTGCTTATTAAACATCAGATATTATTTTAGAAAGTGGATTTTACAATATCATCATGGTGTTTTCTATATACACTTAGAAACAGTCTAGATTTAGAGATTTAGTATGGTTATTTGATGTCTGAAAAATATGCAAAACTGCCAATTTTGCAGATTGGTGATGAAGCAGGGTTGTTCTAGGATTGATTCAGTGCCTCAGCGATATCATTGAAGTCCAAACAAATATTTGTTGAGCTGTGTTGAGTGAATACTTTACCCAAAGATATGAAGCAAAGTTATACATTTTGTTTTGATTTGAATAGAATTTACTCTTCTAGGGCCAGGGTTGTGGCTCAGTGGTAGAGTGCTTGCCTATCATGCGTGAGGCACTGGGTTCCATCCCCAGCACCACATAAAAAAATAAACAAAATAATAAAGGTATTTTGGGGCTGGGGATGTGGCTCAAGCGGTAGCACGCTTGCCTGTCATGTGCGGGTCGCTGGGTTCGATCCTCAGCACCATATGAAAATAAAATAAAGATGTTGTGTCCACCAAAAACTAAAAAATAAATATTAAAAAATTCTCTGAAAAAGTATTGTGTCCATCTACAATATATATATATATATTTTTCGAAGAATTTCAAAGAATTTTTACAGATTTTCAAAGAATCCTATTATATAATTCATTTGACTAGGGTTTGTCCATTCTCTAAGGGGAAGTACCTTTCATGGTAGTTCTTTTAGAATTTATATATATATATATATATATATATATATATATATATATAATTTAGGCTCTCAGACCATTTTGTCTGTAAATTTTACATATTAATTTTGAGTAGAATTAGTTAATATAGTTAATATTTTATAGATAAGTTGGACCAGAAAAAAAGCTTAACATAAATTGTCAGAATATTTTTGAAGTTTAAATATTAATATATTTGTAAGATCTTACATTTATTTGTTATTTTTATTGAGGTATAATTTACAAACTGTACATCTTTTTTTGGTATATAGTTTTGTGAATTTTGACAAATTATACAGTGTGTAACTTCCGCCAGAATTAAGATAAAGAAAATTTCCAACATCCTGAAAGTTTCTCTGGGAACCATTGCTTTTATTTCTGTCCCTATAGTTTTTCCTTTTCTAGAATTTTGTATATGTTGAGTCATATAGTATATAGCTTTGAGTCTGGCTTCTTTCAATTAACATAATTCTTTTGAGATTTGCCCATGTTGTGGTATGTGTTGAGAGTCAATTCCTTTTTATTATTAAATAGTGTCCCCTTTTATATGGATGTATCATAGTTTGCCCATTCAGAAGCTAATGGACATCTGTTTCTAAATTTTGACATTCATGAATAACATAACTATAAATATTCATGGAGAAATTTTTGTGAGAACATTTGTCTTCAATTCTCTTGGGAAGATGTCAAAGAGTGGAATTGTGAGGATATAAGGTAAATGTGCATTTAATTTTATAAGAAACTCCCCAATTATTTAGCCAATTAACTATAGCATTTTCTATTCCTATCAGGAGTATATGAGAGTTCCAGTTGCTCCACATCTTCCCTCAACATTTGATAATGTTGATTTTTATATGAACTATTCTAATAGATGTATGGTGGTATCTCACTGATTTTCATGACTAATGAGTAATCTTTTCACTTGATTATCTGGTACACTTCTTCACTGATGAAGAAATTGTTCAAATATTTTACAGGCTTAGAAAACTTGGAGAAGTTACTTAACCTTTGTGAGCTTCAATGACTCTATCTGGAAAAAAGCAGTAGTGATAGCTAACACTTATCAAATATTTACTGGATTTAGGTCTGGTTACTTGTACTCTGCATGTACTAGATGCTTTAGTGTTTACAACTTTTATGCAGGAGGAACTTAGTATCTCCACTGTTAGAGATGAGACAATTGGGGCATATGGAGGGTAAGCAACTTGCTTAGTACAGATAGCTTGTGAGAATTGGATCTATTATAGGACCCAGGTCTATGCTGCCAGTGCTCCTGAGCTTCTATCTCCTCTTTTATAGATAATCATACCTGTTTGAATTAGATGTATATTAAGTGCCTCACTACGTAGGCCCATTCTTTGTCATTGTAAAACTTAAAATGTGCTGACTGCATAAAGGGGAAAAAGTGGAACACATACTCAGTTCAGTAATTCAGTAAAAATAATGTTGGTGTGGTAAGGGAATAAGCACGAGGAAAGAGGTATTACAAAATGATTGTATATGTCACTAAGGGTTTGTTTCCACAGTTCTCTAATGGGACCCCTTGAGTCTCTATAACTAATTTTTAAATTCAGATATCAATATTAATAACGATGTCCCTGTGGGCTTCAGTTCTGGTATAGACACTTGACAGATTTTCAAAGAATCCTACTATATGATGCATTTGACTGGGGTTTGTCCATTCTCTAAGGGGAAGTACATTTCATGGTAGTTCTTTTAGAATTTAGATTGCTAAAGGATCAGTGTTCTTGGATATGTCTTAAGCAATCAGTAACTTTGTTAGGCTTTTCAACCATATCTCTTCCATAGGGCAGGATGAGAAATTAGCAAGGGCTCTATTCTAGTACATCACAAGATTTCCTTGTCAGTTACAAATGCTTATGGATACAAGTAACAGAGCATGTAATGAATAACTGTTGAAACAGGATGAGTTTATTTTTTCTCACACAGCAAGTATTGGAAGTACTAACATAGGCTCAGTGGCTCTGGTAGTTTCTGGTGACTTTTCAGTCTTTTATTTATTTATTTTATGTATTCTAATTTGTTATATATGACAGCAGAATGCAATTCAATTCATATTACACAAATAGAGCACAGTTTTTCATGTCTCTAGTTGTACACAAAATAAAGTCACTTTGTGTGAAAACACCCTCGTGTAAGGGTAATGATGTCTGTCTCATTCCACTGTCATTCCGACCTCTCCCTTTCCCTCCCTCCCCTTTGCCCTCTGTAAAGTTTGTTTATTCCTCCCACACTGACCCCACATCCCCATTATGAATTAGCATCCTTATATCAGAGAAAACATTCAGCACTTGTTTTTTTGAGATTGGCTAACTTTACTTAGCATAATATTCTCCAACTCCATTTATTTACCTGCAAATGCCATGATTGCATTCTCTTTTAATGCCGATTAATATTCCATTGTGTATATATACCACATTTTCTTTATCCAATCATCTACTGAAGGGCATCTAGGTTGGTTCCACAATTTAACTATTGTGAATTTTGCTGCTATAAACATTAATGTGGCTGTATCACTGTAGCATTCTGTTTTTAAGTCCTTTGGGTATAAAGGAAGGAGTGAAATAGCTGGGTCAAATGGTGGATCCATTCCCAGTTTTCCAAGGAATCTCCATACTGCTTTCTGTATGTAACAAAATGAAGTTAAGCCCCTATCTCTCACCATGCACAAAACTCAATTTAAAGTGGATTGAGGATCTAGGAATTAAACCAGAGACCCTATGCCTAATAGAAGAAAAAGTAGGACCAAATCTCCATCATGTTGTATTAGGCCTCAACTTCCTTCATAAGACTCCACAAGAATTAAAATCAAGAATTAATAAATGGGATGGATTCAAACTAAAAAGCTTCTTCTCAGCAAAAGAAACAATCAGTGTGGTGAATAGAGAGCCTACAGAATGGGAGCAAATTTTTACCACTTGCACATCAGATAGAGGACTAATCTCTAGGTATATATAAAGAACGTAAAAAATCGTAACACCAAAAAAACCCAAATAACCCAGTAAATAAATGGGCCAAGGACTTGAACAGACACTTTTCAGAAGATGATATACAATCAAAATATATGGAAAAAATGTTCAACATCTCTAGCAATTAGAGAAATGCAAATCAAAACCACTCTCAGATTTCACCTCACTCCAGTCAGAATGGCAGCTATTAAGAATACAAACAATAATAAGTGTTGGCGAGGACATGGGGAAAAGGCACACTTCTCAACCTTTTTGCCATGGTCACAGATGGCTACTGAAGGGAGGTCTAACATCAAAAGGAAGAAGATGACAGAAAGGGGCTCCCTTTTATAAGGAAAGAAAAGCTTTCTCTGAGACCTCCCAATAGGCATTCTTTTGCCTCTCACCAGCTATGGGGGTACTGTGTGCTCATTATTGGAACAGTCCACAGGGGCTGTGATTAAGTATCTTCTTCCAGTTCCTGATTAATATGGCATTCTGTTAGAAAGGATGAAGGTGTGTATGTTGGTGGGGGGAGGGAGGCAGGGAGGGTTGTGCAGACAATGAATCATATTGGCCATCTATCCTTTTTATCTTCTCTAGGCATACAGAAAAAAAACTCCCTTTCTCTGTGTTCATTCTGAGGTCTGGAACTGCTCTGGAACTGCTCTGGAATTGACCCAAGCCCTTCTGGAGTGATAGAATCGACTCCCACCTTTGATAGGGATGAATGAGCCTCTCAGGGTGTTTCTGAAGAGACTCCAGTTCCAGCCTTTGAGGAGTTAAGGTTCCCAGGGCAGCTAAGAAGTCTTCCTCATCACGTTTCCACTGTCTCATCAAACATTTATGGGCTAGATGAATGGACGAATATTTTGGTGATAATTTGTGTAATTTGATTTCTCTGTGTTGTGAATTTAAACAGGTTTAGGTAATAATCCAATCAAGCCATGTCAGGACAGTTTGTGTCAGGTCTCAGTTTTTTTTTTTTTTTTAACAAGATCTGTTTCCAGGTTGAGTACAATGCACATTAATTTGAATTTTCCAAATTTGGTAACTGAATCTGAATTATCTTTATGTCATTTTGCCTAGCAGGCAAAATGTTCCCTTTGCAAAGTAATTGTCAAGGACTATTTGGTTTTGCTAAACCTTTGCTCTATGTGAGTAAAAAGAGATTTTTTTTCTCTTTATTTTTGCAAACTGTCTGCAAGAGGATGGGCCATTGGGGCACCATGAAACTTTGGTCATGCACACCATCACTTTCAATTAGGTTGTTCTTACCCCACAATTGAATTTGGAGGAGTAGATGAAGCCTCCAAGGAGCCTACTGATATGCCAGGTCAGTATTTTTGTCTTCCAGTGTTTCATTTATGCTGTTTTTAGGTCCTTCGGGTATAAATGGAGGAGAGGGATAGCTGGGTCAAATGTTGGTTCCATTCCCAGTTTTCCAAGGAATCTCCATACTGCTTTCTATATGCAACAAAATGAAATTAAGCCCCTATCTATCACCATGCACAAACTCAACTTAAAGTGGATTAAGGATCTAGGAATTGAACCAGAGACCCTGTGCCTAACAGAAGAAAAAGTAGGATGTAATCTCCATCATGTTGGATTAGGTTTCAACTTCCTTAATAAGACTTCTATAGTACAAGAATTAAAATAAAATAAAATAGTCAAGAACTATTTGGTTTTGCTAAACTTTTGCTCTACATGAGTAAAAAAGAGATTTTTTTTTCTCTTTAATTTTGTGAACTTTCTGCAAGAGAATGGGCCATTGGGGGCACTGTGAAACTTTGGTCATGCACACCATTACTTTCATTTAGGTTGTTTTTACCCCACAATTGAATTTGGAGGAGTAGATGAAGCCTCCAAGGAGCCTACTGATAGGCCAGTTCAGTATTTTTGCCTTCCAGCGTTCCATTTAAGACTACCAATAAACTATGGGAAGGCATTGTCTGGGTGTTGTAGGTCAATCTGGACAATTTATGCCTCAATTTAGTTTTCATGATTGGGTGGATACATATTTTAGTATTTATTTTTTTATCTTTTTTTGGTTTTCAAATAGCATTTATTATGGAGAGCAAGAAATGAGACTCTTTAGAACAAATGTGTTTTCAAGTTTCCTGTATTTTTGTAAAGCCTATAGGTAAGTAACTTCTATAAGAAGCAAAGCTAAATTTGCTAAGTTCTCTGTAAAGGACATCAGAGCCCTCCTCTACCTGGCAGGGGCATTTCACAGCTTAGTCAATTGTTTCCTATGTGCTCTGACGCCCCAGATGAAAGGAGCCACTTTCCCGCCCAGCGCTATTGCCAGTGTGTCTTCAGCTGCCAAGGAGAAGCTGATTCAGAATCTGCCTCCAACATCCAAGACCCGCCTGTGCTTTGTAAGTGGAGCATCAGTGCTTGTTCAATTGTTTGGACATTGTTCAGCTTGCCTGTGATCTAATGAGGTTTATGTTTAAGAGTGGTGCATTGGCAAAAGTCGTCTTTTAAAAAGCGCCCCAAATAGTGTCACAATCGTCAATCAGAGGAAGAATCCGCGGACAAACTAGTGATTTCCTCAACTTCCTTTTGCTTTGCTTTTTTTTTTTTTTTTTTTTTTTCTGGAAGATCAAATTCAAATAGCGTTTATGCTTTCTTTCACTGAATTAACAATGGCCGGGAGAAGGTATTTCAATCCCCCTAAAGAAAGCTTTTCTATGATGACAAACCCGTGCACGTTTAGGGGCTCATCTGGTGCTTGGCGGATTTGGGCCGTCAATCAGATGTGTAAGTACTGGCTGGTTCCTCTGCTGTGCTGCCGCTGGAGTTGTATTTATGGCAAAGGCTAAGGTCACTATCAAAAGAAACACGGGCTCACTGTCTCTGAGCTCCTCCTCCGAGCAGAAGAATGTTAAACTAGACATCTGTCTGCGAAAACAATCAACTCAACATGTGCACGCTCTCAAAGGAGGATCTTGTCCTGCCTGTCTCTCAACTTTTGGAAAATGCTTTTTCCTAAATGAGCTTTAGAAATGCAGTCACAAGCCAAACTCTTCACCTTGTGGAGATTTCTATATTCACATAGAAAATACACTTTTGAAATGCCACGCATCGTTTATTAAAAGAATCCTTCCACAGTAGCAGTAATTTGTTAATAATTACTTAATGTAATATGACTATATGATACTTGTTTTATTAGAGCTATGATTTATGATGTTTTAAGCACCAATCTTATTTAATTCTTATAACAGTCCTGTGTGATTGGTATTATTTTGGTTTTACAAATGAAGAAACTGAAGCCTTCAGCAAGTCTAGTTATGCCTAAGTGGGGAGACAGCAATCCAGCCTACAGTCAAAGCCAGTGTTGTAGGCACCAAACTCTCCAGCTATGGTTCTAGAAAATGATATGCTCGTCATTCCTGGGGATGATCTATTGGTTTAGATAATATCTTTACAGGAAGAGAAGATGATAAACATAACATTTGTGGAGATTTTTTCCTAGTGGAAGAAAAAAATCAAATTAACATGTAAATTGGCCAGAGGGAAAAAAACATCTTCAATGTTTCCAAATTTATTCTTAGTGGCACATCCTATATGGTATTGTAAAAGAAACAAACAACAACAACAACAAAAGATTGTCACCAAATGTTAAGGGATTAGGATACTAAAGTACAAATAAAATGAGAACTATTCCTGCCCCAAACCCAGGTGATTACTCCTATAGAGATTAGGGTATCAGAGGCAGGGCCAAAACAGGGATGTTCAAGAATGTTTATTAAAAATATGTCATGGCCCATTACTTATAAACATTATGAGATACTAGAAAATTCCTCAGGAAAAAAAAATATATTAACCCTATGACAGAAAGGAGAGAATGGGGTCAGGAGGTGGCAATTCTGGTCTATTCTCTCATTAGAGAGTCGTGTCACCTTGGACAAGTCATTTGACCCCTGCAGACATCAATTTTCTCATCTATGAAATGAGGCTTCTGGTGACTTCCAATTCTAAAACTCTTGAGTTTGTAACTCAAACTTGTCCTTTGCTAGGGGCTCAATTTTTCTTCTGTACACCTTTAAGGGAATTGTCAAGGAACCAACTGGAAAGGTGATTTAGTTCCCACACAAGTGTCTTTCTTCACTTATGTCCTCCTGCTGCTGTTTGTTAGGTCCTTTGTCATTAGGAAACAAGGATAGTGGGAAAGCAAGTAATTTGAATGTAATTTACCAAAGAGTGAACTTTCCATTAATATACAATGTACTTGTGTATACTTAGCCATCTCTTTAACTATTCTGCCTTTTATTTACCCTCTGTTAAGTTGCCATTTTCATTTATTGCAAAACTTAAAAAAAAAATTGTAACTCTAAAAACCGACATGGATTCTTCTATTCAAATTAGCACAACACAATACTTTTAGATTTCTTTACCTACTAATTTTCCACATACAATGACTGTCATTATTTTAGTTGCCAGAATTAATGAACTGATACACTTAAAAGGTTTTAGGAAAATTATTTATGGCATAACAGTAAGTAAAACTGTACTACCATACAAAGCACTCATCTTCTTCATCTTTGAAAATATTTTAACCATTCTTAATGGGACCATATTTTAAAACCAATATTATGAATATATAATTACTACCTTATAAAAATGCACTGTATGAAGTAGACACAAAAGGCCATGGGGGGAAAAAAAGGTTTCTGCTGCTGATCTTGAATTCCTAGTCCAGTTTGGTAGGGAAAAAACAAAACAAAAAAACAAATAAGAAACAAAGCCCACAAACTAAGGAGTATATAGAACAATGTAATGTAAGATAATCCTGAAATCTCAGAATCTTTATGCAGAGATTCAATGTTTTCCATTAATGACATCATTGAACTTTGTAGGTATTTATTTTCTTGAAAGTAATAATTTTTTGTGCCTCTCTACTATATATCTTGTTTTAAAATCATGTTCCTTTTGATATACTTGGCTTATCTGAATTTCTAGACAGACTTTAGCCATGGACAGATACTTCACCAGATGTTACAGAACCATGGAAAATGTTACTGCTTTTTTTATTCCTTAGGCCAATCAACAGGTATGAATTCTGTCCCAAGTGCTTAGAATTTATTTATATTTACATGGAACATGAATGGTACAGGCAAGAATGGAAAGTATGTTGCTTCCATGTGATCACTACCCATTCCAAATACCAGTGTCTGCAACTGGTCATGACCTTATTTCCTGCTGAGCTGAAACTTGGCCTCAGAATCCTTCTCAAGAGCAGTGAATCCAGTTACCATAAGCAAATATCAACCAACTTGCTGAGCAGTCTACAGTTAAAATATCTTCCTAAAAGCATTACAGGTGTCTCTCTTTGTTTTTGATTACAATGTGATTATCTTTCCTGAAATTCTCAAATCTTTTGTGTTGTTTTCATTTTGAAAAAAGTCACTTTTTTGTTTTTTGAAAATGAACTTTTATTGAATTAAAAAATAATACCCTGTAATACCTCTACATGCACATTAGGGACTCAATAAATATTTGTATCTTAAGTAACCTTAACACTAGAAATAGAAGACAGAAATATCAAATGGAGCCAGAGGACACTGTCTCACTGATTCCTCTGTTGGGGGGCAGGTCCTTCCAGATATTCGTGGAGGAAATCACACACCAAAGGGCCCCAACAGATTAAGCCCTGGGAAACTGGCAGAGCAAAGAAGAAATGTGGAAGTTCCAGTTTCTTTTGTGTTACAAGTTTCCAAAATATGAGGAAATATGCCAAATGCCTTTGGCTTTCAAACGATAATATAGTCTGAATTAATGACTAATGAGGAAACGCCCACTGAGAGTTCATGGACAGTATCTCTCCAAAGGTCAGATCCTGTTGGCAAATGACCAAAGAACCCTTCTTTCTTAAGCTAGCCAACAACTTCTATGGCCAGGAAGCACTTTGCCATCAACTCGGCGAGCAATTAAAAGCATCATTTGAAATTAATCTAACAACTCCACTGAAAATACCAAAACTTGTGCATGAATATTTGATTTGGGTCTCAGACAAGATTTTAAGGGAAATTGTTTTTAAAAAGTAGAAATGTAAAGATAAGCCATTTTTAAAGAATATTAGCTTGTTCTCCTTTACCAGTTTAGTGAATAAACAATAATGCTCCGAGGCTAATTTTAAGGCAAATGCAATAAAATGATATGCATTTCTTCAAATTAAGTATACATCCTAAAATACTCCTAGTACATTTGTTTTATTTCGGATTTTGAGAATTCCTAAATGAATTAGTCCCTAAATTAATTCTTTAATTAACATCAACATATATGATGATTTTTTCGGATTCCAGTAAATTTCAGCAGAATAAGAAACAACTAATAGGTTCTGATTATTTGTTCAATGCAAGTGAGTAAGAATACACTTATATAAATTTAATATTCAATAATATGTTCACCCACCATTTACTGAACACCTGTGCAGCACTGGGAACTTTGATAGATATTGGGAGACAGAGACATAAACAAAATATATGTGGTTTCAACTCTCATGATGTTTTTAAATCTAGTCAGAAATTTTACATTAAATAAATACAGAAACAATTCAACAATTAAGAAAAATACTAAGTGATCAATAAAGGATCTTTCAGTTTACTTTAAAAACTATGGCTTCCTAAATAGAAGAAGTGATTTTATCTAAATTTGATTTGTCCTACAAAATAGCTTCCATTTCAATTTTCAACATACAGAAAATCTATTATAGACACATGAGATTATTTCTAAATGTAAAAAATGACAGAAGGAATTTTTTTTCAGGAAAAAGTAGTTTTTTTTTTTTTTTTAAGAAATACTTTTAACCAAGGCAGTTTCCAGGGGGAATTAATGACTATTTTAGGTTAATGGTCATTGGCTTCATGTTTGGCCTTCAATTAAACTCTGAACTTTAATTATTATGACTTAATTGATTTGGTTATATTTCATGTTAGCATTTCAAAATGACCTTCCTTTTAAAAAATAAAAATTACCCTAACATAGTACCACACGTCTTTGTTGAGCCTGACGTTGTCACTACAGTCCACACTAACTTTACCTGTGGTTGAGCCTAGAAGCTGCTTAGTTTGCAAGGTCTCATTGGGGTCCTCTCTATCATTTTTGCCTATGCTGTGAGACAACTCAGGGTAAATCCAAGTGAGGGAAAAGAAATGAAAATGAAATATATTTGACGCCATGATTATGATTAAAATGCCAACAAAATCCACCGAGATCCATTTTATTCTAAGTGCAGGGGTTAGACAGTGTTAACAAAAGCTTTGAGTCACACAATTAAACACTGTCAAGTGAAGCTCATTAAAAAATGTTACTATATGTATCTTTTCATTACAAATGACTCCAAATGTTTAGTTGTTCTAGTTAATTAGATGAAAATTTAAATTTCTTACACAGGGAACAATGAGAACAAGCTGGATTTACTTAATCAATGAGCTGGATTTTACATAAAGTAGTATGACACCAAGTTCGGAGAGTGCATTACTGACTGAGACAAATTAAGGCATCAAATGAACATGTCCCCTCCCCCTGTATTGTGGAAAAGTTTAAAAAGTTTTTTTTTTTTTTGAAGTACTTTGATCAAGCTTTGAAATCATTTTAGTGGATTCCTATTGTATGAAAACTGTAATTTATAGTGCTTGACCTAAGCAGCTCTTTTGTCTCAGAGCCATATTCAAAACAATAGCAGGAAAGTAAAAAACCCAAGGGGAACTCAAGCTGTTCTGGTTATTATTTAATTCATAATTCTATCTTCCTTATTTAATCTTCAGAATCCAGGCATGTTCTCTGATACCAGGTTCAGAATGTATTTAGTGTACATAGGAGGGTTAGTTTTGAGCAATCCGATCAGAGGATCCAAACTTTGTCTCGGGCGACCAATTCCTTAACAGAAGGGACTTTACACCGGCTCAGACAGGCGCTTCCCTGTAGAGGGGGACACTGCAGGCACACCCCCATTGTTGCCTTTTCGCTTCCTCTCTAGTTAAGCTTGTTTGTTCCTTAACCCTGATCAAGAATGTGCTGGCCAGGAGAAATTCTCCTCCCATTCTTGTCATAAAATTATAATACTTTGAAGCAAATCAGCTCCCATCAGATCACAGGGACAATGGCAAGCTGACCCCGTGAAGAAGGAGCTGAGTAATTCGCTAACTAAATCATAGAGTCATTTTACTATTTTAATTCACAATTTTAATCAGATGAACAACACTCAGGCTGAAAGGAGCTATAAAACCCTTCATGTTTTGTTGGCTCCTTTTGCCAAAACACTTAGTGAAGGCATAAACCTGGTACCGTATTTAATCCTGTAAAATCTGATTACCTTAGTTAAAAGTTTTTATGATCCTACAGGTGCCTCAGAGGAATATTTTGACATGTGATGGATGCTTCTTGGGTTTTGCTTGTCCCTGAAGAGATTAGGCCAATTGTTCCACCCCCCACCCCCCACCCCCAACAGACGCATTGGGGCTTAGATGAGATGTATTTTGATCCTGGGATCTTTTTCTAGAAAGAAAAGGAGCCAAAGGGTAGTGAGATATGCAGAGTAGAAGCCATGTGGAAGGAAACTAGCAAAGGCCAGTGAAGGGAAGATGATCTGAAAGATACACGAGCAGCAAAGGAAAGGAACTTGAAGGTCCTGAAGATTTAATTCATTTGAAACACAAGGTCTGTCCACGGGCACAGGTTAAAAAGAGCAAACCTCTGAAGTATCTTGGCTCAGAAGAGGAAAGCAAACAATGGGTGTAGCTCCCTGGTGAGAGGCGAGTGAATTAACTGTTCACTTGGCACTGTGCATTAATTAGTGTGGCCCATCAGGGACCATTTAGTAGATTACCTCATCAGGGCTCTAAGCAATCCCCTGGTGGCTTGCCTGAGTTAATGCACCCCCCAAAGACCAATAATTTATCATCTTTTCCAGGGTGGAATTGTGCCTTGCAGATAATGAGCAGGTACATACACCTATGGTTAAAAGAAAATTATTTCCCCTGGAGAGGTTCAGCTTTCTATTTTAGAAGCCTGAACCTTCTTTTTTTTGTGTGTGATTTTAGGAGTGTTTTTGAAGAGTTGCCTTACTAGAAGGCAAAAGAACAAAGATTCTCAGTTGTTTGTGGTTTTGTTTTGTTTTGTGGGGTTGTGGGGAGAGGAAAGGGTGGTGGGAAGGAGTCCATGAAGTTACCCTAAGTCTCAGTACTGGATCAGCTTAAGTCTGAACCCTTTCCTTTCCTTACTTCAAACGGGTCTCTGGTGTGTTTGTGGGAGCAGATGCTTGGCAAGTCTCTGTACGCCAGAGAGGACATCAGTTAGCATTATGTTTTACACACACTCCTCCTTCCTGGCGTGGCATAATTCATTACCACAGTGTGCAGGATGTTCCATAAAACAAGATTTTGCTTTAACGTTAATGTTCTAATGACGACAGCAATAAAAATAAGTTGTCATCCCATGTCTACTATCCAGGGCTGATGTTTATACTGTCTAAATTAAAAAACAAAACAAAACAAAAAAAAAACAACACATAGAGATGAAACAGATAAGTGTTTTAACATAAAAGAAAAAGACAAGAAGACTTTAAGCTTCTGATTTGGGAAATTATTCCCTTCCTTCCCCCACCCCTCCAATTCACATGTAGTAGATCTAATCAGATTAGTTTTTGTGTGGGAAAAAAGCTTCCTTTTAAGTAACTTGTAACATTATTGCAGCATGTAGTTTGCTGCTAGTTTCTTTCTCTCTTTTAAGGGCCAAATTGTAAAGCTTCACTCATGGAGATGTGGGGGTGTCTTTGGGGACTACCCATGCCTTCCCACAACACATTATGTCAGGGTGCCAGGTAGAAGAATACACACAAAATGCAAGCGCCTTTTTAATTTTTTAATTTATTTGGGCACATTCATCATAAATTTGTTTAATGTAAAACAAACAAATCCTTGACAAGGGTTTAACAGGATTTTCAACATCTGTGCAGATAAATGTAATTTATTCCTCAAGAGAAATAGCAGTGTAAAGCATGCCATGAGCCTGCCTTTAACAGGTTTAAACATTTTTGTTCAAAATGTTTGTGCGCATGTGTGTCAGCACACGCGCATATCAAGGCAATATGGTAGTGTTCTCAAATCATCCTATTTATTCACAAAATCTTCATGATAAATTTTACACTGAAATACAAGTTTGCTTGACACCTCTTTATCTCTGTCTTCCTCCTCTCTTGCGATTTCATATTTCATGTAGCAGTCTCACTACAAAGTCTGGTTTAGATTCCAGGTGTTTGTGTACTTTTAAAGGAAAAGCAATGAGCAGAGTTTTGCAAACCTTCTTAGGTACAGATGAACTAAGGAGCAGTGCCAAACTTAGTCTTTTGAAGAACCAAGTAATGTGTACAACATAAAGATGTTTGCAAGAGTTACATTTTGATTAATATTTCCAAAATCACCTATTTGAATTATAAAAGCTATATTTTATAAGCATGAGGGTAAATATTTTGCTAAACACATTTTTTGATATATTTTTAATTTACCAAAAGATAAGTTTTTAATTAATTCATTTTGTTTTAGACTGAAGTCTGGTGTCTGGTCTGGTCTGCAGTATACAAAGGTGAAATTAAAGTGAGCAAATACAAAATATCCTTTATTTTGCTAATTTAAAAATTGCTCCAAGTTTATTTCTAGTATACTTCGGTCCTTTAAAGCTGAACATTTCTAATGTATAAATTATTTGAGTGTCATAAAATTATGTGGTATAAAAGGCAGACACAAAGCAGTGTAAGGAATGTGTTTTAAAAAATTGTTGCTCATAAAAATTCTGGCTAAATTAGCACTGACAGCTAGCCATGATTAAAAATAAACTCTGGACAATGCTGGCCCAGAATTTCAGTCCTCTCCCCTCAGCCTCTAAGCCAAAGATGTGTGACTCCCAGACACAATGTAACCAATGCTTTTAAATGAGATAAATGTAAAATGTTTGGAGTTCAAATAAGCATTATCAAAGAGGAAATTCTCATCAAGTATATTTTTGCAGCTTGGCATAAAGCCACAGAAGCCAGGAAATTGTAAAGCCTGAGCAGAATAAGCATGTGATATAGGCTACCATCTAGGTCGGCTGCAGCCCTGCAGGTGACAGCTAAACTTGGATTCAGACTTTTCTGTCTTCAGCTTTTGTAGGTTTGGCTAGGTTATTCCAGGACAGTTAATGCAAGGATGGGTACCTGTGAGTACACATGAAGAGAAGGGGGTGTGGGATAAATGGAAGCTTAGGGGGAAAAAAAAAAAGGAGATGATTTGGTAACTGGGAACTGGGAGGAGAATTGAAAAATCACACCTTTCAGTCTCCACATTTTTTCTTTTGTTCAGTACACAAGGAGAAACCATCCGGAAGGAAGAAAGATTATGACTATCTATAAACTAACTGTTTGACAGAGACAGAAATGCTGATAATGAGTGGGTTGTGTCTGTAGTTCTTGGCTGTTCACATCAGCAAGGGATGAAGGAAAACAGAAACTCCTGATATGTTTGTCTAGAGAGGTAGTGGTGAGACCGCGGCGGCGAGAGTTCAGCTGAAGTTCAGGGCAGATGTTGCCAGGAGTTTACGCTGCAGGAAAGTAAAATTGCTTCCGGATTCACCTCTTCCTCCAAGCTTCTCTTCCAGGATCTTCAGGGTCAAGCTGTGCTATGGCATAAGGTGACAATGTCTGTGGGGAAACAGGCTTTGAGCAGGATGCCCCTCTCCCGGTTGCAGTCCAACTCCTGGATAAATCCATACCAATAGATGACCAAGCCTGGCCCAAATCTGCAAGAAACACCAGAAAATAACATGCGCACATAGTATCAATATAGGTAGTTCCAGAAAAATGTCATTTTGGAGGCACAGATAATATGATTAAATGACTAGGCTGCACAAAGTTGTTTTGGTTGCTATTATTATGAATGAAAGTCGCTGAACTTATACCAAAGAGCTCATTTAATATAGAAACTTTTCTTTTCTAGGAACCTGAAAAATTCAGATGTAGGAACTACCCATAACACTTTCTATAAGGTGTTATGAACTTGGGCTAATGTGGCTACTTGGCTGACAAGGAAAAAGCCAAAGTATAAACAGTGATAAACTGGGGCATACCTGGCTTGGGATTAATATTTAATTAATATTTAATGTTGCTATTTAAAAAATTAAACTTGTTCACTTTTTTATTCTTGGTGCCAAGGATTGAACCCAGGGGCACTTAACCACTGGCCCACATCCTCAGCCCTTTTTATATTTTACTTTTTTGAGACAGGGTCTAAGTTGTTGAGGCTGGTCTTAAACTTGTGATCCTCCTGCCTCAACTTCCTGAGCTGCTGGGATTACAGGTGTGTGCTACCAGGCCTGGCTAAACTTGTTCATTTTCAATTGAGGAAATGAAAAAGAGTATTTTAATGAAATTTTTAAAAATGGAATGGCTTTATGTCCTCTCTGGCTATAATGTTGTATTCATGCACCAACAAGGCCAGAAGCATCTCCTGTCATACACTCTTTCCAAGTCTTAAAAGAAAAGAAACCCATGCCTATAATCTCAGTGACTCGGGAGGCTGAGGCGGGAGGATCATAAGATCTAGGCCAGCCTGGGCAACTTAGCAAGACTATCTCCAAATAAAATAAAAAGGGCTGGGGATGTAGCTCAGTGGTAGAATACCCCTGGGTTCAATCCCCAGTACCTGCCCCCTGTCCTCTATGACAAACCCATATGACAAACTGGGATTCTTTAAAGATACCTTCTTTCCAACACTTCACTTTGTGCATTACAACCTAAGAGCAGATTCAGCATGAAATTTAGTCACAGGTTCACGTGGAAAGAAGTAATAAAGTCATACAGACTTGTGGCAAAGTATAGACAGATAGATGCAGGCTTAAAACCTCAACGTTTCTAAGTTGTGCCTCCAAATTATCTCCAATTTTGTTAGCAGTGACTGATCCCCGCCAGGCAGACTCAGGAAGTGGCCCTGTAGACTACTTCACCCATCAGGAAGTTGAGACCTTTAGGCTGGGTTCATAAAGATGTAATCACTATCAATCACTGTGCACAGAGAGATGTTTTGCACATCAGTTTCACGTTTTTCCTACCGAGAGCACTTAATTAAAGGGCAGCACTACTTTTGGTGTAGTGTTGCAGGAATTTTACAGTGAAATCATAAATTATGAATGTTGGGTTAGTAAAAGGATGTCTAAAAACAGAACTGCTTTCTGTATTCTAACATTACAGCAGGCTGAGCCATGCTAGGCCAAAAGCTTTTTCCTTCTATGATTTATTATATGCTGTGGTGTACTTGCCAAAACTAACAGTACAGGATGGGCTGTGAGATACTGTATGCACAGGAACAAGTTCAGCTGGATGTCATGGACTGGTTTATTTGGGGATTCACATCAGTAGAGTAGGCAAGTTGGATTCGAGATGTGTTCTAGGGGTTACAGAAACTGGGCTGGATCAGAAGCCTTGGAGCATAAGGTCCAAGATTCACCCAAATTCAGGGATGACTGCAGATGCTCTCTTCTTCCTTAGCATCTCCAAGGAAGAGGTTCTTTTGAGTCAAAAGAATTAGGCTACCCGTACCTGAGGTGTAAGCCCCAGTACTGGAAAGCAAACAAATTCCCCTGGATTAATATTTGCTTTCACTCAACAGAGGGTATCTTAGTAACTTAATCATGAATAATGTCTCAAACTTGAACATATATTATTTGGTACCTTTATTTTATAAATAGCTCTGTGATTAAAACCAAATGATGTCAGAGTTGTGAAAAAAAGCCTGGCAGGAGCCACAAGATCTGTGAATATGTGGACCATGTCTGTGAGGCCTCCAACTGTCCCAATGGTGATGCGCTCGAGTCACAGATCTAACAGTAAGCACGACAAACACACTCCTTCCTCCATTTTATTATATGGCTATTCTGGAGACTGCAATGTTCTTAGAAAGGCACTAATATTTTTACAAAGGGAGAAAAAATGTGATCTAAAGAGTCATGGAAAAGAACAAAAGGATGTATGGGGGTCATAAAACAAGCCCACTGTTTTAAAGATTTAATAAAACAAAAACACATATCACCAGCACTGAGCGAGTGAGAACAGCCTGTACTTTTCCTGAACAGCTAAATCACAAACCAAAGGACTCGAAGCATGACAGCTCTTTACAAAAATGGCATTTCCTAGGTAGAGAAGCCAGGCTGGGGACACCTCATTGCCCGAGAAATAGGACTCGTTTCACTTGTGAGGCAACAGATGAAACCTGACAACTCAAAAAGGTCTTGCAAGATTGCACCTGAACATTTCATGTGGTGGATCACAACCAGGATTCCCTTGAGGTAGTAACACCATCTACAAACATTCTCAGCAGGACTCACAAGAAGTCTCTACCAACTCTCCACATCTTTGTTTCTTATGAAAGAAAGTTAATGTTAGCTCTGTCATGTAGCTCAAAATCTCTCCTTGACAGTGTGTGTCTAATTTAAAATGAAGAAACAAATTCCTTTTTTAAGTAGAGAGGGGTAGAGAGGCTTTCAAATTATGTGGTCTATAGGTGATAAAAATAATAGGGACTTGAAAGAGTGACAAGTTTGGAAATTTAATGGCTGAACAGAAGCTAGCCTTATTCCTGGCATCACATCAGTGTATCTCTGAGCTTGCTCCAAGAGTTCAGGATCCAAAGATGATCAGATGCTGCTAAGATAGCCTTTCAGCAACTTACTTGTTTATCAAGAGGCTGATCACATTAAACAGCCTTTACAGTCACTTTCTTGGTTATCTAAACTAAGAGGAGAAGAATTTTTGGTTGATAACTTGAAAGACCAAGCCATCCAAACCTGTTCATTCTGAAAAGGTGTAAGGCAGGGAGAAAACAGGACCCCAGAAAATTCTTATGTAGGAGCCTGGCATGGTGGTGTACACTTGTAATCCCAGTGGCTTGGGAGGCTGAAGAAGGAGGATTGCAAGTTCAAAGCCAGCCTCAACAACTTAGTGAGTCTGTAAGCAACCTAGTGAGACCCTGTCTCAAAATAAAAGAGTGCTAGGAATATGGCTCAGTGATTAAGCACCCCTGGGTTCAATGCTTGGTATAAAACAAACAAACAAACAAAAAAAACAAATAAATAAATGTGGGTCAAGTCCTACTTGTAGGTTAGCATTTTCACCATGTTGATACCTATTTTTTATTTACTGTGGCACTATTGGGTAAGAATGAGATCACTGGGAAGAATATGTAATCTTTGTGAACAATTAAAATTCAAAGAAACTCTGCTAATGGCATTTAAAAGGAAACAGAATCCTTGGGACTGAGAGAATATACAAAGTAGAGAGTTGTTCTGCTACTGGGATCACAGTCCTGCTGACCAGCCCAGAGACACTTGGTAATGAGAACTGAAAGAATAAGAATTAATTCTGTGAACACCTTTCAACATTGACTAAATCATGACAACCTTATGAATGTATTCAGATGTGTTTCTATGATTTCCTTCCATTTTAGAATATTTAGAGAAATTAAGTAGGAGACTATGACAATAAAGCTGGGTACCTTTTGTGTTTTGGTGCATACTTGTCTCTTAGGGATCATCCCTCTGTTTCAGCATTTCTCTCTTTTTTATTCTGAGGCCTTGGTGAGGGCAAAGACCATGTTTTGTTTATATTCCTCAACTCTTGTTATCTGCCTAGTATGTGGCAGATACCCTCCTGGACAAGATGGGGAATATGGCATCAGTAATAATAGAATCAGGTAGTTTTCTTGGTTACTGAATCAGTGATGGCCTACTTTAGAAGTGTTGGTGGCAGGACCCAATTATTGCCACAAGATGACAATTTTCACTATGGTAAGGATGATGGTAATAATAGTTACACAAATGTTCTTACAGGTTGAAAATTCCTACACTGAAAATATGAAATACCAAGATATGATTCTTTTTGGGTGCTAACATAATGCCAGAGTGGAAAATTCCACCCCTGACCTCATATGATAGGTGGTAGTTAAAACACAGGTGCACTAAAAAATGCCATAAAATTAACTTCAGGCTATGTGTACAGGGTATAAATGATACATAAATTAACTTTGTGTCTATAATTGAGTGTTACTCTAAAGATATTTTAATATGCATTGCAAGTATTTCAAATTCCTACAAAATCCCAAATCTGAAACACTTCTGGCCTAATACATTTTGGATAAGGGAGGCTCAACATGTATTAGTACTTTCTTAGCACTTATTGTGTGCCAGACATACTTCTAAGTGCTTTATCTACATCAGCTCTTTTTATTTTTATTTTGAGACCCAGTCTTGCTAAGTTGTTGAGGCTGGCCCGGAACTTGGGATCCTCCTTTCTCAGACTCCCAAGTTGCGGGAATTACAGGCATGTGCCAATGTGCCTGGCTTGACAAATAATTTTTATGCCAACCTCATGAGGTAGGTTCAATTACCATCCCTGTTCTAGAAATGAGGAAATTGAGGCACAAAGAAATTTAGCAGGTTTCATAAAGCTTCACAGCTGAAATATGGAAGAAGCTGTCTTGGGACCTAGGCAGTCTGTGATTGTACTAACCTGGTGAAAGAGTATAAATTTTTAACCAGAAAAAGAGGAAATGCCTTTGTACTAGGTAGATTGTACTGAGAATGTTCTGGAGGACTCTGGTGCCATAGCTCCAATCTGGAATTGACCCAGGAGAAATGCAGGACATTTGAGGAACAGTGGAATATGACCTAGAAATGAACCCTCAGGTAGCGACTTGCTTACCGATCCCCTGCTTATGAGAGGGCTCTTGGGGAGGAGAGGTTTGATTCATTCTTTGTTTCTTAAGTGTAGAATTAGGGCAATGTTTCAGAGTAGCTAAGAACTGGATTTTGATTCAACACAAATAATTTTTTTTTTAATAACTGAAATTTTGAAAACAGGGAGTACAAAACAATAACATTATGTGACGGGTTCCATTAAACCAATGCTGAGCTTTTACTAATTAAAAAAAAAAAAAAAAAAGAGCTGGACATAGTGATACACCCCTACATCCCAGCAACTCAGGAGGCTGAGGCAGCCTGAAGGACAGAAGTTTGAAGCCAGTCTGGGCAACTGAGTGAGATCCTCCCTCAAAAAAAAAAAATAAATAAATAAATAAAATAAAATAAAAAATAAAAAAAATAAAATAAAAAATAAAAAAAATAAAAATAAAGGGGAGGGGAGTGTGTGGCCACCTCAGTGGTAGAGGGCCTCTGGGTACCATCCCCACTATCAAAAGAAAAAGGAAAAAGAAAAAAAGTTTAGTCAAAACATAAAAATTAGGACTTTTTACAAAAAATCCTTCATATCTGCTTCTTTTGAGAAGTTGATGGGGTCACAAGTGGCTGGAGCAAAGTAACAGGTGCCCCCTTCAGACATGACATGCATTCTCAGGTTTGTGACAGTCTCCACCATTCTCTGCAACTCCCTGATGCTGAGACTCTGTGCCAGGTACCCTTGATCTCCACGCTTGTGCTGTGGACTTCCCTAGTGTAAAGGCCCAGTTTTCCATGCTCACATCTCTTCCAACATGCGAAAGCACCAGACAGCCTCAGAGGGATTCATACTTCAAGAAAAAACAAGGGGCATTTTTCTTATGTTCTTTCTACCTCGCTCATTTATGTTGTCCAGCTGGCCTCTGTGGCTATTTGAGTTCTTGACCCTGTCCTGAGATCTAACTCAGTTTCTCTACCTTGGGCCAGATAATTGAGGGGCTGGGAAGAAACTGCAAGAGATTGTTACTCCCCCTCTATTCGCAGAGGGGGAAATATATACACACATATATAAATATTTTATATAAGTACATATTACACATATTTATCTTGTCTTATTTCTAAAATGTTGATGATAAAATAGGATTCAATGATATGATAAAATAGCTTTCAGTCATGTATTTTCTAAGTAGATGGGATCTAAAAACACAGCTGTTATCATATGGGAGTAGCAAAAATTGTTTTTGTTTGTTTTGAAGAAAATCTTTGAATCTGGCAGGGTTGGAGATGTCCCTCTAATTGGTTCCACTTTTTTCTATAGATGGATATGTTACGTACAGGTGAATAGCATACACAAGGGAGGTTCTCTGATATGAGTTAACACTAAGACATATTGAAGATGTATGAAAATACTTGGCAAAGTTGTAGCTAACCTGTCCCTGCACATATGGTTCATCTTCACAGTCAAAAATGAGCTAGTAGGAAAGACATTTAGCAACTGCACCAGGTCCCATTTAGAACACACTCTACAGAGAGAAGTCTTGCCACTGAAAGGTACAGAAAAGTGTCAAACTAAATTGGGCAGCAGTATACCCCAGTATTAATGCTGGTGGAGTTCTTTCTGAGTTGCAACTAAGAGATAGAGACAGATATTGTGGCAGGCAGACTATTAAGATGGTCTTAAATGATACCCACCTATATTCAAGCTCTTTGTAATCCTTTGTTCCTGAATTGTCACTAGGCTGGACCTAGTGACTTGCTTGTAACTAAAATACAGCAAGAATGACAGAATTATCACTGTGATTCGGTTAGAAAAGCTGTGACTTCTGTCTTGTGATTAAACTCTGCTGCTTTCTCTGCTTGTACTCTATGATGAAGAAAAACTGTCACGTGGGAGCCGCCTGTGTGACCAGGAACCGAAGGTGGTCTGTGGTCAACAGCTACTGTGGAACTGCATTCCTCAGTCCAACAGTCCCTGAGGAAATGAATCCTTCCAACATCCCCTGAGTAAGCATGGAAGTGAATCCTTCCTAGTTGGACCTGCCAATGAGACTGCAGACACTGGGCCAGTGCAGCCTGGAAGAGACTGTGAAGCAGAGGACCCAGCTAAGCTGTGCTTGCACCCCCGAGCCACAGAAGTTGTGAGATACATGTGTGCTATTTTAAGTCACTTGGTTTTGGAGTCATTTGTTATACAGCATCAGATAACTAATACAAATATGCACTATAAACTTGAATTCAAGTACAAATCAAATACCATTCTTTAACATGTTCTTTAACATGTGCGGTATGAAGATTCCTGTTGAGTACAGACTGGCTCTTTCAGTTACAGTTGAACCCAGAATTTACGGCAGAAGGGATGACTGAAGGTGATTATCTATAAACATCAACTCTTAAAGGCAAACTTCAGTTATTAAGTAACTGTGTGCTTTTGTACTAACTGCTTCTTGGCTTCTCACTTAAGACTGTGCATTAATATCTGTTCTTGCTGCTTATCCAGGATGCTGGGGTTACCTGAAATGAAGCATGCTCCATGTTTTCTCCAGTCTGTGGTCTGGGTGTTAAATTTGGTTTCTGGGTTTCTAAAGTTGCAAATTTGAAGAGGTGCACAGGGCAGGGGAGGCTGTTATAGGAAGAACATGTTGCCAGCTCAGGTGAATGACTACTGACAGCTAGGGAAGAGATATTAAAAATGCCAACTCTGATATCCTATGGCTGTTTGGTGTTGGGGCAAACAGATTCTGTCTATCTCAACAGATGCTGAGGACAGTCTAGGAAAAACAGATGCTGGTTACATTTTGTTCAGTTTAAAAAAGGCAGAGAAAGCTGTAACGTATTTTTAAAGACTGTCACCAAGAACATTTTAAAAATGGTACTTCAGTGAGTAAATTCTTAGTTTTCCAGAAAAATCTAGCTATCCTCAGATAATCCCTGAGGATTCCAGATTGCAAATGTTTGAGAGAATATGGTATGAGTTATAAATTGTGTCTTTCAGTTCAAGGTTTTCTATAACTCTAAGAAACTCCAAGTCACAGCCAGAAAATTTGGGCCCCCAAATTCAGGAAGAGCTTGTTTACTTTTTAAAATATAAAACAAAACAATCCCTTTCTGTGCTATAGCCCATAATGCAGGAATTACTGGGACAGTATTTTAACCTATAGAGAAAGTACAAGACTATTAATTTCCTATTGTTATACTTTCCCTTGAGGCATCTTCTTCAGAGAGTGTTGGAAAGGAACACAGAACTTCTCACTGCACTACCAGATACCACTTTGTAAATTAGCCCCAGGAACCAATTCTTGAGTTGGTTTTTGGAAGTCTGTTTAGCTTAGAGATTCCCACAGATTTCAGGGGCTACTGATGAATTCTTTTGTCTATAAAGATGTTGTTTAAAAACATACAAAATAATAATAATTCCATAGCTAGCAATAAAGAGGTCATTAATATTTACTGAATGCTTATTATGTGACAGGTAGGGTTTCCAGCACTTCCCACATGTGCAGACTAATTTGATACTCATTGCCACTCAACAAGGGGTCAATATGATTACCCTCACTTTACAGAAGATGATACCAGGGCGCCAAAATGGCCAGGCTTTGAACTCAAGCAGCCTGGCTCTACTGCTCACACTTGTGACTTCTATACTATACTACTTAATTAAACCTTATGTTTACACAGAAATTTATAATGGTCATTCAACTTCAAAAAAATATTTATAACACCTGCAAAAGAAAAAAAAGGTAGGGGCCAGGAGCAAGGCAGGTAGAGACATTATGAGCTGGGATACACCTGTCCACAGGGTAGGGAGTCAACAGCTTCACATTGCAAAGTTTATCTAGCTATCCATTTGTATTGAAGTGTCACCGCATCGAACAAGTATATGGAAAACCAACCTATGATTCAGCAAAGGAAATTAAGATGATTCCATTTGAGAGAGCATATTTAAAGCCCCTGACAATCAGGCGGGAGTAAGCTATGGGGTGAGAATTACAGAATCATGGCATAAAATTCAGAGAAATGTTTCACACTGTGAAGGGACTCAGAAGTTATGGGGCAGAATCTAAACACGAGGGGAGAGGAGTAAATCCAGATCACTGCCACAGCCTGTTCACATAAATGGAAATAAACAGCTGGAATAAGTTATGAGGAAAACTGAGGGAAGCAGTGGGCCCAAGTGAGCGTGTGGGGTGGAGATTCTTCTCTTTTCCTAGAGAAGAAGGTTCAGAATTGTAATACAGGGTGGATGCTGTGAACCCCAAAGGCCCATTTCCCCCTCTTTGCTTCCAAAATATCTTTAATATAGAAATGTATTTTAGATTTGTGTCATAAACTTGGAGTATTTGTGTTTTCAGCTCTATCAAAAAACATGCATATTTTTAAAAACTAGTGTGCTTTTACATCTCTTTCTGACAATATAATAAGATAGTGAAAAGTTGCAGTACTCATATACTATCACACAATTTGCTTCTCTACACAGAATAAGGGAAACTCAAGAGATCTATCTAATACTTCTCTTCCCAACAGCTAAATTATTATGATTATATAAAAAAAGAATTCTCAGTGTACTAGGTCCCAGGATATAAATCTTGATCAAGTCCATAAAACAAACAATTTTCAATTGAAGGGTGGCAAGTGGGCTATGAAATGATTGGATGATTTTAGTTAAGTTTCTTGTTCATGAGAGTCTTTATCAAACAATAAAAACAAACCTAGTTGTATTGATTAGAATCTTTGTTCCCAGCCCAAATCTTTGATTTCAAGGGGGCAGGCAAATAGAAAACTCCTTCCCTAAAAAAGGAACAAAAATAAATAAAAATAAGAGAAGAACAGTGAGTCAGTCGGTCTCTCTCTCTCTCTCTCTCTCTCTCACACACACACACACACACACACACACACACACACACATTTTTTCTTTCCCTCTCCTTTGGAGTGGCTGTGTGGGGTCTGCGCTATCTTCTGAGGATGTGTGCAGACATGTGGCTGGTGGAAGTCAACTGTTTCACCATGTGGTTTTTATGAAGAGTGCATTTTCAAACACATAGTTCAGGATGAAGGAGAAATATAAAACATCTTGTAATTGTTTTAAAATAAACTCTTACACTGTTTATTTAGTTTTAATCTGCATGTTGTAGATTGGTTGTGCACTTGTTAATCACTGTTGTATGTATCTCTAGACGAAGTTGTAAATAACTTTTCAGTCCAAGTGAAATATGCTTGCACATGTTTATATGCAAACTATGTGTGTATTTATGCCTGTGCATAAATATGTGTACAGTAATAATAGATTAGTTATCATGTAATATAACATCATAAGGTTCTGGCACTATGGTCAATTTAATACAAGATGCAAATATTCCTTTTTCTGTAGTATCTAGAAATAAAATAAAAATATGATAACTTGGTTCATTTTCCTTTTTTTTTTTTTTGCTTGGCAAGTTTGTGTTTGCAAATTGAAATGACTAAAGAAAGAAAACCATAGTTATGAGTTTTCTTAATTCATAGATCTGGATTATAAAAAATGCAACTTTATCTCTTTGAAACAAATTACTTTCTATAATTTTGAAAATGAAAAGGTAAAAATATAAATACTGATTTACTTCAGGCTTTTATGCCGCATAGAAAATAAATAGAAAATATGTTACTTTGGGGAAAATTTAAAATGTATACAAGTACACAACCACAATGACCTGAAATTCTCCTTGGTGTGTACATAACTGGACATTTTCTGATCTAAATTAAATTACCTGAAAAAGTGCTTAATTTCTACTTCATGTTGAGCCATGTTGGATATGCTTAGGTGCTATGCTTACGGTATTTCTAGCTTATTGGAAATCTTTCCTCAGGAGAGAAAAAAGATAGAAAGCAAAATCAAAAGTTATTTTGTCTTTAATCTGTTGTGTCTGTTTTCCTAGAAAAATGTTTACCTCTGTCATGGGTCAGCCTATTAAGGCATTTACCTATTAAGAGTCCATATATAGGCTTGCAGATCCATCCTGTTGTGGAGTACAAATCACAAAAGAAAGGTTCCTCTCCATAAGTTGCATATAACTTAAATTTTAATAGTGTAGAAAAAAAATCTATGTTTTAAGTGGACACATAGTTTACTGAACAAACAAAATGACAAAAGGTTTGCAGTAAAGGGAAAATTATAGTATGGACACGGTATTCTAGAAGTCTTCCTTGAAAAGGTGAGTTTTCAACTGTGTCTTATTTATTCACTTGCTGGCCCTTTTAATTTTCTCCATGATATGTCCACTTATGGGTGGAGAGAGCAAGAGTAGGATTAGGGGTCCCAAGAGACATGGAGGGATGGAGGGGCCAGAATCACACTGACACGATCTAGTCATGAAACTGGAGGATGAGCTTAAGCACAATAGTCCTGGCTTCTGCTTCAAACTAGGATGTAGGGGGCAGGCAATATACATCCTCAAACAGAAAGAGGAGAGGGATAGTGATAGAATTGCAGTGGAAGAAACAGAAAACCTATAAGCAACAAAGTACCCAAGGTCATGTTTACTTTGAAAAACACTGAAGTACTAAAAGTGAGAAGATACTTCATGCAGACCTTGGGTGTAAGTCAGGTATAATCACTTAGAATTTACACCCGGCCTTCTTCCAAAAGTTGGGGGTGGTTTACAAGATTGGTTGTGTGAATTATTACATGTTTTCTCAGTTATTTCCCCAGGGAAACATGCCAAAGGCAAACCCATCATTTCAGCTGATTTAGTGTTTGATGTCAGAGAATTTATAATTGATATGACAACCATAATGGATAGTGATCATTGAATTGGCAAAGCCTGGGATGACTGCTGTAGTCCACTCTGGTACTCACCTCTTGTCTACCACAGACTTGTTCTGGTACATTCTGAGGATATTTCTGAACTTTTTATTTCCAACTTTGTGAATATTAGAATTAGAAGTACATTAAAAAACAGAGATTTTATTATATAATATCATTTACCCCCAAAATGTTTTCTCATGTACTCTTTTTTAAAAATTTTTTTTAGTTGTAGATGGACAAAATATCTTTATTTTATTCATTTATTTTTATGTGGTGCTGAGGATCAATCCCAGTGCCTCATGCATGTGAGACAAGAGCTCTACAACTGAGCCACAACCCCAGCCCCTCGTGTATTCTTTTTCATGATTACGGATAGGGGGAATAGAGTTTCTTTTTCCTTGGCTGAGCTCTCAAAAGATCACAGGGTAACCCAGAGTTCAGTCAGACATTTATTTCAAGGTACAACGAGATTTATGGGTTTTGGATATATAAAACTCTGCTTAAAATAATAAAAAAAATTATCGGAATTTTCATCCTTGGAGAAGGCAAATAGCTAAAGGATTAAGGCTGATATATGTTTGTCCAATAAATCTATCATTAACCAAATGTGACACAGGCTTCAGGTATGGCAGATCTCAGCTTGCTCTAAGTGGATAGTTAAAATTTTCTCTTATTCACAAATCTCTTTAGCTAACAAACCCATCTCCTCCAATCCCGCCCCTCCCCCATTTTTCAGTTTCATGAAAGCAAATGCTGGAAAGGGGAAAATAAGTTAGAAGTCAGAAATGTGTAAGTTACTAGGGGAAATAGTCAAGTGAAGGAAAGTTAAAAAAAAAAAAAGGATTTTAGAAGAAAAATATACAGATAATTCAGCTTAGCAGTTATCAGACAGTTCTAGAATATAAATGTCCTGAGAGCAGTTTGCATTTCAGAGGCACACAGGAACCAGCCAATCAGGTTTGTTGAGTGGTTATATGAACAAATGAATGAGTGCCACAACACAGTCCTCTACCAAGGAGACATAGAGTGTATCAAGCATTCAGGAAATAAAACATACTTGTAGCTCCTGTTCCTCACACCCCTCCCCCCACCATCAAAATTAAAACAACTGTTGCTGATAACTTTCAGCCATGAAGGGAAGGAAAGTCATTTTTAAGGGAGAAAATAAGCCTTAAAAATATGCCCAAGTTGTACACTTCTGAAGAACTAGCTCAGACTGCTATTAGGAATCCATGCTTTCTAGGATGTTATGGGAGAAGAGATGCTGTGATTTCAAGCCTAGTAGAAAGTCCCTCGAAATACTACTACTGGTGGTGGAGGTGGTGACTGTGAGGATGGGTAGGAATTGGCTTCTAAGAAGAAAAACAAAGCACATGAGAGCCAACAGCAGCCACACACTGGTGGTTTTGCCTCCTTTAAATACGATAAATTTAGGTAGGCTTTTGTTTACAGTAGCTTTCATCTAGAAGATAAGGTTGTAAAAACATCAATCAAAATGAAATACTACTGTTCCTGGTCACATCTCAGCAGGTTCATCTGTTATATTTCTTCTTCCCTTTCCAAATACCTTAAGGTGTTTAAGATGAGTAAAGAGATATCAAACTATTAAAATGTACTGTATTTGTGTATGACACATGGATTTCCATTCAATAACCTCACATGCCATCTCTGTAGAGCCTATATCATTCCCAGGTTCAGCAGGAGCCTGTGCACTTTGTGGCTTTACTTTTCAATAACATTTAAACTCTGCAAAATGATCTTTGCACCATTTTCAATAGTGCTTCTTTAAAGAAAATGAGAATCTTATGGCTTCTACATGTTGGTGTGAGGCTTTCAATGTATTAATATCCTGCCTTTCCCCAAAGAACCATATAAAATAAAATGGCAAAACAGAAATAGAAAATTAAACTCAGCAAAAGGAGAATGCAAATAAGTGAACTTCAAAGGTCAACTTTATAGTTATAAAACTTCAAGTTTGTAAAGATACAACCTGATTATATTTTTAAAGGCATAGCTTAATTAATGCTACATCTGCAAAAGGAAGCTTTGAGCCAGGTAAGGTCTAAGAATAGGTAAACCCTAATGGGGAATGAAAGGACACACCTGTCCAACTCCATAAACTAGGAATGGACAAGGTGGCGAGGTGCACAGAAGCCTGGCTGCAGGAACAGACAGATGCTGGACTGGGGAGGTCACCCCAGGCTAGAGTCAGGATGTGCTGAAAGTCATCTAGTGGAAAATGTCTGTCAGCCTTCAATTTAGAGTTCTGTGAGTAATTTTTTTCTATTTGGTTCCTCCTAAATAAAACCAGAGTAAGGTATTCTAGTCAATGTAATATCCCTAAAGTTAGCACATGCCTGATTCTACTCCAGCTCTATTTTCCTGGCAGTTTCCATCTTTGGGGCTGGCAGAAGGTATTTTCCAAAGAAATATTTGATTATTTACTTATAATAATGCCAATGACAATAAGACTTCTAATAATAACAATAAATATAATCATAATAGCAAGTAGTAGTTATTCAATAGTTACTGTGTGCCAGCTACTCTTGTAAGCTCTTTATATCCATTATTTCACTCAAAACAAAAGTCTATGGGTAGGTAATATGAGCACATATATTTAATGTTGAGAAACTATAATAAAGCTATGTTGATCAAAATGATGATGATGAAGAGAGTTAAACACTGAATGCTTACTATGTACCTGGCACTGTCTTCATATATGTGGTCTCATTTAATACATGCAATGCACCTCTGATGTAGGAAATGTGTGTGTGTGTGTGTTTTGTACCAGGAATTGAATCTAGGGGTACTTTACCACTGAGCTACATCCCCAGCCCTTTTTATTTGGAGACAGGTTCTTGCTAAGTTGCTTAGGGCTTTGCCATCCTCCTGCCTCAGCCTCCAGAATCATTGGGATTTCAGGCATGTGCCACCATGCCCAGCAAGGTAGGAATATTTTATTCCCATTTTATAAACAAGAAAAGAGATTAAACAGCTTACTTACATCAGGAGATAAAAAGCAAAAGTAGTCAAGTTGAGATGTCTGCCCAAATCTGAACAACTATACCACACAGTCTTCTGTATTTTGATTCCCCCAACAGTTTTTCAAATCATTAAAATGTCATTCCCAAACCCCTCCCATCTCAATTTCAAGGTAAGGGTAACACAAATCCTTTACCAAAGGACCCTTCCACATTGGTCAAGTCCTTCCTGTATAGAATGAGGGGGCTGGAAGACATCATCTTTAAGACCTTCTATTTTTAACTTTCTGTGCCTTAATTTTTCCATCTACAAGGTTGGCACAATAGCATTTGTATCTTGGAGTTTAAAGTGAATCTGAGGATAAATTAACTTTATAGCACCTTCTTTTGTATACTCTTTGTTGCTCCATTCAGGAAATCCTACCCAATAGTAGAATCTAGTAAGGAATCCCCCCCAGAACTGAGCTAGAGGGCAGGCCAGTCACTTCACATAGTCACTTCTACCTTTGAAAAGAAGAGCTGATTAATTTCAGGTGACCAGGAGAAACTTTACTTCAATAGAGAGGAGACAACAACTCCTGATGATGTCGGTGATTTAAATGTTATTTAAATATAAGTTCCTGCTCTTAATAACATGACATTTCTTGGCCTATTTTAACATTTAATTTCCATGTCACACACAAAGAAGGGATGCACAAACCAATTTGAGGGTAGCATTTTGAGGTTTCACTGTACCATCCTAAACATACTGTTGGACCAAAAGCACTTTGAAAAGTCTTAATAAGTTTAATAATTCTTTATAAAAATGATTTTAATATCTCTTTAAAAAACAAGCAGAATAAAGAAACCCAATGTCCATGGTTGAATAGGTGAAGAAAATGTGATATGCATACAACAGAATATTATTCATCCTTAAAAAAGAGGCAAATCCTGTCACATGATAAAACATGACTCATGCTCCAAGACTTAAACTATGCTAAGTGAAATAAAACAGTTACAAAAGGCAAATACTGCATGTTTTCACTCATATGGAGTGTCTAAAGAGGTAAAAGTATCATAAACACAGAAAACAGAAAAGTAATTGCTAAGGGTTGGGAAGAAGACATTAGTAATTAATGGGTACAGTGTTTCAGTTTTCCAAGATGAAAAATTCTAGAGCTCCACTGCACAAATAATGTAAAAATGCTTAAAACTGTGCATTTAAAAATGCTTAAAATGGCAAATTTAATGTTATAGGTTTTTAAAATCATGATAAAAAATGATAAAATGAGAAAGAATACAAAAGCAACAGTAAACATTTTAAAATTAATATTTAAAGGCTTTAAAAAGGAGAAGGGAAAAAACTCAAATGGCTGAGGCAAAAATGATGGCTGCTGCTTTAGATGGCCTTGTTAAAGAGAACACAGAAAACTTTCAGGACACTAAAGTTCACTTTTAAGGCTGATCAGAGTCCCCCCAATGGGACTTCAGGGAGCCCAGTGGCCAGCAGCAATTGCTAAAGCTGCCCAAAGCTTCTGTTTTCTTGGGGTTAATGAAGTCGCTTTATCAGACAAATGCAGGAAAGAAACTTGAAACTAAGGACAGATTTTTTTTTTTTTTTTTTAAGTAACAGTAGAAGGATCTTGGGTGAATACAGAACACTGCAGGGCTGGACTCAAATGACAGGATAAGGTCTACTAAGTTCTGGTCTGTTTTGCAGCTGATGATGAGCAGAACGGGTTCCTAATTTCCAACTCACTTCCACAAGTTGTCCAGTAAAATAGGTGGACCTCAAAAAAAACCATGACTCTGACTTGACAACCAAGGAAACTGAGTCTTTCTGGGATGAGGTGACTTGTTTACTACCATATAAAAGTGACTGACATGCCTGGAAAAATCTAATTGTACCTCCTCTATCAGGACAGTGCTGCTATCAGTGTACAGTGCTTGCTCTCCTTTTCCCTAATTGAAAATCAGGGACCTTTTGCCTTTCTGAAAAGGGCACATATTGAGGTGATTCACAGATAAGACGAACATGGTTCCTGCCTTGCAGGGCTCTCTGCAGGAAGCAAAACAGGCAGGCTAAAAGATTAGTGTAAAAGGAGACAAATGTGAGAGAGCTGTGCAGAAGGCCCTGTGGTAGCTCAGAGAAGAAGCACTTAATTCAACCTGGAAGAGTCAGGGAAGGCTTTGAGCAAAAGTTGAGGCAATCTTTGGAGCACATCTTGAAGTCAAGTTGACTGAGTGGGTAAGAGAAGACAGTTCAGGTGGAGGGAGATGTGTATGTAGACAGGATAGGGAGAATAGCACTGGGGACAGTGCAGAAAAGTCACAGTAAATAAAGATGGTAAGCATGCAGAAGACACAGCTAGAGAGACACAGTGGGGTTGACAGGACGGAAGGGTGATGTATATCCGGCCACCGGTGCCTCGAGGCCCCTTGGGATGGTATGCAAGGGCAAAGCCCATTCCCATGTGTGGAATGTGCTGCAGACTTCTGCCTGCAGGCGATCATCTTTCTTGAAACCCAAATACTGCAGGCGGTGTTTGTGTGTGGAATCTGTGAGCTAAATATTTACTTTGTGCAGGACCAAAGTATCTACTGCAGCTCACTTATTTGGAGGTAAATACAATAAAGTATACATTACCCCCCCCCCCGCCCCCACCACCAGCCCCAATTTCCACTCCATACAGAAAAAAGACTGCCATTCAAAAAAACTGAAAACTATCCTGAGGGCTCAACTTTCCGGAGTCCTTGGGACAAAGTATGTGTATATAAACAGTCATGGGCAGCTCCACGGGGTTCCTTCAATTTGTATTCTTGGACAAGTCTGCGGGCACGAGGTGAACAGTGAACAGTTTCCTTAGTGAGTTACACAGCAACTTTATTTACCTTAACAGGAGTCATTAGTTGAATTTTATGAAGATAAGGACTTCCAGGAGTGAGTTCACTTCTGATTGTTTTTTGATTAAAAGCGAGACAAGGCAAAGCCATACTTGGATGCTCTGACTGAACCTGCAGTTTTACTTTACAAATTCTGTGGCTCTAAGATGGCCCCACAAAGCCGCTGGGGCTGGTGCTGTGGTTTGATTTCACCGAGCTGAAAGCAATCTGTCAATGTGGAGAGGAGTTACGGAGGTTATTTTAAACATTTAGTTAAGCTTGTGACTGTCTTTTCTTTTAGAGGCGTTCCTGGCTGCAAACCACCCCATCCTGGGTGACATAAGACAAGCTATTGGATGAGGTTACACTGAGGTCCTGTAGTCAGAGAGCTGGTCCACCCATGTTGCCATTAGCTGATTAATAGGTGTTTATTTTTAGGGCTTGAACTAACAGGCCAGGCTGAGGCCAATGCAAGATGATATTTGAAGTAATCTGTGAGTGCCTCATGCTTACAAAAGACCTTACTTTGTGTGCAGTTGTTGATGTAGCTGAACTCCTCATAAGACTAATAAAATTTAATACCAAAGACAGAGAAAATCCTACCAAAGTCTGTTATAAAAAGGGTCATTGCAAAAATACACTTATTATTACTTCTTCTTCTTTTTTTCTTTTTTTTTTTTGGTGATATTGGAGATTAAACTCAGGAGTGCTCTACCTCTGAGCTACATCCCCAGCCTTTTTCACTTTTATGTTTGATAGGGTCTCGCTAAATTGCTGATCCTGGCCTTAAACTGCAATATTCCTCCCTCCTGTTGCTGGGATTATAAAAGTGTGTCATAGCACCTGGCTCTGTAATTTTTTAGAGAAACATCTGTTGAAGGAAATGGGAAGACAATTATGACCAACTAGTTATAACAACTAGTTGAGTTCAAACACTCACTCAACATGAGACATAAAATAACAAAGATTCCTAATATTATGCCCAATGCTCTGCATAAACAATAATTAGGTTTGTTATGTATTTTTGAATGAAATATTTGTACTTTTATAGATATTTGCTATAATAAAGCATATGATTTATGGACTATATAGATTAACAGGATTTATGATTCTAAAGGACTCAAATGAAAACAGCAAAATGATCTCTTATGGTCAAACTGTAAGTTTAAAAGATGTTACGTTATATATTTGTTTGTGTTTGTTTAATGTTTATATCCTCCAATAGTCAGTACACTCTATGGCAAGTATCCTGTCTACTTCACCGATCTGGCATTAAGCAGTGAGTGGCACACAGTGCACTTTGTATAAATATTTGATGAACAGCTGACAATGACAGGTAGAAAAGTTATGGAAAGTATCTGCAAAGCCATTTTTCATAGGTCTAGTCTAGATCTTGAACCTTAAGTTATACTTGGGAAAGGCTGAATGGAATAAAAACTGCTATTATTTGCTTTGTTTAATCATTTGTCTGTGTTACACGATGAGCTTTCTTACCTCCCCAGAAGGAAAATATGGTGTTGACTGGCAGAGTTGGAAGAAAATTAAAGTTACTGTTTTTTACACTGTGTTTTTGTCCCAGGGAATTTGATGGAATACTTTTATAGTAAAATGGGCCAGCGATATGATATTTCCCTTTTAGTTTGAATCTGTCATCTCAACCTTTGTAGCACCGTAATACCGCAACAGTGACACAATTTCCTTACATTTCAGTTTAACACAAATCCACTTCTGAGTGGTAACAACTCTGGGAAAGATGCTCTGAAAATACAGGACTGGAGAAGGTTGCAGACGACAGTTCTCATTCCTTGCCAATGTCTGTGCTGGAGCCTGAAGAGCAAGTTACCATTTTATTTAGACTTCACAGAAAGATGCTGAGGATCTCAAGAGACTGAAAGTCCAGTCTGTAAAGTTATTATATCCATAATCTCATCAGCAAGGCCCATCATGGGGACCTCATATGGCAATTTTCTACCACGATTTCCACAGGGAAGCAACCCTTGTGACTTTTGTCTATTTTCATGATGGACCTCACACAGATCAATCACCCAGAGCTCCCGACACATTTATAATGCCCCTTAGCCTTATTTATGGATGAAGCATTCCTTTTCCTAAAACAGTTGCCATTTGGAAGAGAAATTCTTTTATCTCATCCATGATTATACACAGGTTCTAGACTGGATCTGTCTTTGGTAGGACTAATAATCCCTGTATCAATTTTGAGATTCTTAACAATAGTGCCTTTGGGTGATCATTGCCGCTCTCAAACTATCCAGTAAGAGAAAAGAAATTTCAGAAGAGGATGGGAATGGTAACTTCATGTGGAGATAGGCATCATGAGTGGGGCATAATTTTAAGAGAAAAACGTTTAGAATCATAGTGTGATAACAAAACTTTGTCTTAATCTAATTGAGAGATGGTTAATAGAAGGGACCCATTCTGTTACTGAATTTTACTTAATTTGTCAGGATTCGTACTGTTCATTCAGCAAATAAAAAAAAAGTATAGTTGGAACTATTACAGCAGCAAAAAGCTCTCATTTTGTGTCTCATTTTGCTTACACTCACCATTCACTTAACTTATATATATATATATAATTTGAAAAACAAAAAAAGGCCATGGAAGATTTAAGTACACATTTTCTCAATGTTTACCTTCTTTTTTCAAAGTGCTTATCATAATCTGATTAAACTTATTTAAAATGTTTCTATATTTATTTATTTATTCTAAAGGATTGGACATCATCCTTAAGAAAATGGTTTGCAATTTTGGATCTCCTTAACTTGAGCATGTGTGTGTGGGTGTCAGTTTCTTTGTACAACTGTACATAAATCCCCCAATGTTAAACAATAGTAGCTATCCAGGGAACTGAGGCACAAGGGGCAAGTCAGTCTCTCAAGGTCACTCTTCAGTCTCTTCTTACTTTGTATTTTTGGAAATGTGGGGAAGTGCAGAAATGTTTTATTGTACTAATCTAGACAAGGAGGAAAGATCTGGCTCAAACAATCAACTCAGTTGTAAACATACTTTCCTTTTTCCAGACATGAGAAAATAGTACCAATTTACATTTGTACAGTGTCTTATGAAAGCTTTTTAGAAAATGCTGTCATGTTATTTAGGAGGATAAAGTACTACAAAAATCCACTGGCAAGAAAGAACCAGAGTCAGGGTGAGGTGTGCTGACTTCCCACCCAGGGCATGGAGGAACCCTGTGGAGTCCTGTCAAACCTCTTTATTCCATTGATTGCTCTTCCAGTTGCTTCAGAATAAAAAAATGAGGTCTTAACTTTTACAACTTATCTTGTATAAGGAGATAAAAAATTCATTACTATTATTCACTGTTTAAATGCTACACATTTGATGTAACTGCATTGTTAAAATATATTTAAGTGATAATTCTGTTTTGAAGCTAATTGAGTATTTTACATTCTGATGCTTCCACCTTCTGACAAGCTATTTATTACTCTGTTTCTACAGACAATCCTTTGAATTCTATAAAATGTTTTTTTTAGGCATCCTAAAATATCTGAAGGTTCATATAATTTTTAATCTGCCAGGATGTATTAATTTGAGTTTTAAGAACTTGAAGAAAACTATACTGAGTTCAAATTACTCATTTTTAGAAAATTTATAATTATCATGTTTCTCTTTAAAGATGTGGCAATATTTTATCTTTCCAGGGAACTGAAAACATATAGATCTTGTCCAATTTTATAACTGTAAGTTGTATAATTCTACCAAAAAGTATGAAAATAATCACATATTTAATTTACTTATAAGAACCTTAAATATGTTATGCAGGCTACCTAATGTTTGATTTTTTGCTATGATTCTTATATACTGGGAATAAGATTAAAACAAAAAGACTTTTTTAAACAGAAAGAATCAGTCCTTAAGTGGCAGAACAGACTACATTTATAACAAATTAAGATGGAATTGTTTCAAAATTAATAAAATGTATAAATATGTGAATGAGCATAATAATGCTATAAATACATTTCAACTGAATAACAGATAACCAAATACATTTTAGGGAGTTAAGTATATTCACTATAATCTTAGATTAGTTCAGGATAAAATAAGAAACAGGATATTCAATAATGAAAGATCAAATAATTTTCTAAACCATTTATGAGAACTATAGATTTTAAAAAGGCTGAAGGGTAATGAAATACATTAGAATGGCAGAATACTGTTCCTTATATCTTGCATCCTTTAAAAAAGTACACTATTTTTATTAATGCAAATGAAAATGTAGGTTAAGAGTATGAAACCACAGCTACTAATTATTGCACTGTAATTTTTGAAAAGCTACCACATTTCAATAGCAGTGATGGGAGTGGAAGAGTGACATTTGGGGGTGATTTCATTGAAGCTGAAATTTCTATTTGGTTGTGAAGGATGAGATGGAGAATGTCAGATGAAGGACATGAGAGTAAGGACAAGGGCACTTGGGCATTTTGGGGCTTTTGTAGAAGCCAGTTTGAAAATCGGCATAGCAGGAAATTAAAAGAATGTATCTGGAGCTCAAGAAAAAGATATAAACTGGTGACATTTGAAAACAGAAGTGGAGGTAAGGTTGTTGGGGGAGTAGAGAGAGAAGGAGTGTGAGGATGTGAACTTGGGCAGAGAATGTAAGGGGCACATGAAGGAAGAGGAATCAGCAAAGACGGTGCACCTTTCGCAGTGTGGAAGGAAAATCAGGAGAGATCTGATCTTACAGGTGTCTGTGTCACCATTGTGAGCTGTGTGGGTTTAGCTGTTTTTATGGTATACTGTGTGTCAAACTAACAAGTCATAACAAATAGAGGGGTAAATTAAACTTTGGGCAAGCAGTTTCTCAGTTACAATAAATCTTGGGTTCAAAAATTATGGCTTAACTACCAATTCTTTCAGCAAAAAGTATTTGAGCTCCTGAGAGGTGCTCAACTTCCAATTAGTTATCTGCACAAGGTAATGGGAACAGTTTTCCATGGGTCACCAGAGAGCAAGTTTTCAAGTTGCAATGTGTGGAAAAGTCTCCAGTCCAATTACCAGCTCAGGCTATGATTGGTGGCTCTTCTTTGCACTAAGGTGCGTTCGTGAATGTATGTATCAATGTTACTTGTATTTGTAGAAACCTTTGCACCTGCCTCCCTGATGCCTTGGGCTTCAATACATGGCTACCCAATTCCCTTGGTTAGTAATTCATACGCCCCCAGAACCTCAGCGATCATCTGCTGTTTTTCAGAACAACTGGGGCTTGGTGGATCCAAGTGTGTGGCTTGCCTAATGCTTCTTTTCAGTTAACAGCAGAACCAAGAAAAACATCACACAGATCATTGAAATTTGTTGTCATCGCTGCTCAGGGCTTCTTTTGTCAAATGACTACTAAATTAATGATTTTATTATGATGGGAACCCAAGTATATGAGAACACCCTTGGTTCCAGCTGGCTTAAGAGCCTGGAACTTCTTCCATGTAAATGTTATTCATCCCATTGTCAGAAAACTAAAAACCACAGAGGCCCTTTTTAGTGAATCTGTACAAGCAAACTAAACTTTTACAAGGGCAGCAGCCCGACCTTGGAAATTAACCTCATAGTTCATTCAGATAACCATTCCATCTTCTTATGGCCAAACTGTGCACCACTTAACAGTACTTGAAAGCTTCACTTGGACTAGAAAAAGTCACACAATCATACTACCATGAAATCAGCAAGGGAGATACCTCAAGGTGGTGCCCACAGGAACTCCATCCCATTTCTAGCAAGACTTCCATGGTACAACACTCTACTGAAGGAAAAAAATAGCAAAAGGGAGGAGAGATAAAGCACAGGACATTTAAAAAAAAAAAAAAGGCGGAGGGGGGATTTAGTTACCAATCAGAGCCAAAGAGAAAGAGGTGACCTTTCAACATTTATGCATAAATTCAACATTTATATATTATTTAATGTAAGACCCAACTAAATTCCAACAAAAAAAATTTGTGAAAAGAGTGAAGATTTTTATCTACCTAATAAGCCAGATAATTCTTCTCTAATGCAAAACAAATAGAATAGGGGAAACAAGAAAAATTTGAGCAGACAACTTCTTAAGTAAACAAGGACACAAAAACCTGTGATTCTTGTGAGTTTTTTGCTTTTATACTGTCCAGATTGCATTTTAGGTGTATGGCAAGGGATTTAAACAGGCAGTCCTATATAATGCTTTAAGCAAGTATTGCTTGTTAGACTCCAATGCCTCTTTGTTTTCTTTTTCCTTACTTCCCCTCTTCTCCTTTTCTTCACAAGATAAGTGTCTTCTGTGTCTAGTGTCCAAGCTTACCCCTACCACTCCCATGGCTACCACTGTTCCTCCTCACTGGACGGCCCTTACCTTGTCTCCCCATTCTCACTGACAGTCCCCACTAAGCACCAGCACTCTGCCAGGCACTTTGCTGACTTTAACTCAAATCTTTCCTATAATCCAGGCTGGGGTTATGGCTCAGTGGCAGAGTGCTTGCCTGGCATGTGTGAGGTGCTGGGTTTGATCCTCAGCACCACATAAAAATAAATAAAAGTATTGTGTCCATCTAGAACTAAAAAATTTAAAAAAATCTTCCCTATAATCCTATGAGAATTAGTTTTCATCCATCTACAAATTCTAACTTCTACTTCCCAAGTGTTCACTATATGTTCACAGGTACCATGGCTCAGAGGCTCCAGCTCTGGTTGCTAAGCCTATACACCTTGTTTAAACAAGTGGCTCTGGTTTCATCATGCAACAATTTTAAAATAATGAACACTTGGGGGTCTACAAAATGAAAAAGGTTACTACTAACTAACTGGGAGAAAGGCACATTCCTATTTCTACACAATGCTTAAATATTGGACCTCTGGCCTATATGAGTTTATCTAAGACTTTTTGCAGAGAATTAGTTAATGTGTAAATTACACATAAGAACTTACAAGAAAACTTTTAAACATCATTAAAAAAAAAAAAAAGGTTTCCCAAGTCCCAACATATGTTTTTACACAAATCTGCATGCTCCAATTAATCTGCCGAACTGCTGGTGTGCGTCTGGACCGCCTTAATCATCTTTATAAGCACAATGTACAATTTGTGGTCTAATTTCTAGCAAGAAAAGTGCACCTAATTTTGGCTCTCCCCATTCTTAAACCTATTTTAGAAAATTAGAATTTAACTATAGCTTTACATAGTCTTAAAAAGAAAAACTGTATGCAGCTGCTGACAGGTCATTGATGTTGTAATACTCTGAGTACCCAAGGAGAGATTTTATAGTATTATCCCAATGAATGACATAAAAGAGACTTAGATTTTAAAAATTCATCTCCACTTGTCAAACATTATTAGGAAAAGAGGGAAAAGTAGATATTTCTTGGGATGATCTGACACAATGGCATGTTTTTTTCCAGTCCACTATTTCTGGCTGGCAGGACTCTTTTCTTCTCTAGTGTAATAAACAAATATTTAGTACAATGGTATGTTTGGAACAAGGCAAGTCCTCTTTTCTTTTTTAAGCCCTTGGCTTGATAGAACAGTCTTATTGGAAATGGCTATTATGTTTACTGTTATTTGATGAGAAATGTCATCTGACTAAAATTCTTCTGTAACAAATTCATTCAATAAAGCCATCAGTACTTTGGCCAGTTTAAAAACATAGTTTGCATTATAATGCTTTCAAAAGTCCCTGATGGAAAACTCCTTCTCTATGCATTTGTTCATACTAATATGCAAATGTGTTTGCTCCTGGGCTCCCTCCTCTCTCCTGTTTTAAAAAAGTTGAACAACTTTTAAAACATTTTAAGCTGTAACTTAACATGTAAAAATTCAAACCTGGAAATGCCATTTCTATTTTATAGCTTACTATAGAATCATTTTACAGTAAGAACAAAAATGCTGAATTATTAGAGAATGATGATTTACTAAGAATGAATTAGCAGTATTAAAATGGAATTTTCATTCATTTTCTTATAAAATTTAAATGGCTGTCACATCATGTTTTTGCTGACCTAATAGAATATTACTCACATCCCCCACCTGCCCTGCAACATCATCTCTTTGTAGTTTGTTTTGGCACATCACTGACTTTTTACGGTGGTATTTATAAGTTTATTATAATTTTGCTTGTAAATTATGGCAGTTGAAAGTTACTTTTATTTGGGGAAATTTTCAGTGCCACTTAAGATAACTGGAGACACCCTTGAAAAGTCAGGTTGGTGATTACTGGCCCAAGTTAAAAAATAAAAACAACACAGGCTCCTATTTCTTAATTAATCTAGCTATGATCCATGACTATTTTTGGAAGAGGAATCTCTGCTGAAAAAAAAAAAACTGTGTATACTGGTCAGCACTCTTGCTAATATCAACTTAACATGTTTTACTTGAAGGACAAAGCTTTCTGGAGAAAGGAGCAGTCACTTTTCTGAGAAAGAAGGCTATGCTGTGGGACCATGGCCTGCATTTGTTTGCTAGTTCCTCTAGCACCTGAGATCTTCATGAGAGCAGGATTGGATTTTATGTCTCTGTGTTCTTTAAGGGTCAACTACAGTGCTTGGCATGCAGTTGGGTGCTAAATACTAGTGGTTGGATGAAGAACTGTTTGGAGTAAAGACAACTGAATTTATGGTAATCTACAGTTCTGTCTAAAAAGACAGTATTGCCAATCTCATTGTAGCATCATGGCTCCTGGCCTCTGTGTTCTGTTTCTGAATATGTCTGTATTCTAGCTTCTTTATAGGGATGAAATGAATATCTGTGTTAAAACTCTTATTACTATCTTATTTTCAAAGACACAATAACACATTTCCCCCACTTCGAAAGGAATGAAATTGAGATGCAAAATTGCTTATTTGGATGGACTAGGAAAAACACTAGAATAGGAACTTGAATTCTGGATGCTAAGCCTGATCCTGATCTAACTGGCTATGTGATCCTTGGTAAGTCACAGAAACTTTCTAGGCCCATTTTACTCACCTGTAAATGAGAAGGCTGTGTTCTTAGATAATCTTTAAACCCTCTTAGGCCTGATATTTTAAAATTTTATTATTACTTGTATCTTTAAAAGTATATATGATTTTAGCGTGATTTCCAAAAAAAAAAAAAAAAAAAGGAGTTAAAAAAAAAGGTGTATCTATTTGCTCAGAAAGAATAGTTGGAGCTTCTACTTGTAATATATAATTAAACCCAATAAGATACAGGTACCAAATTTCATTCTTATCTATAGTGCTAAACTCAACATGTAAAATATAGTAGGCAATTATTTACCTTGTAAGTATTTAACAATCTTTACTGTAGAGCTAAATTTAATGGTACATACTCATTGGTGATGATATTCTTGCAAGAAGGAGCTTTGGGGAGTCTCTAGGCCTTCTCTAAATTTCCACATAAGAACAGTTATAGAGGGCGAAAGTTTTTAGTTTTAATTAGTATTTAACACAAAAATTTAGGAATATTAGTCTCAGTCATAGTCTGTCATTAGTTGCTGTAAAACACTCTTGGAGTCAGACAAAGATTAGATTCCTAACTCAGCCACATACTTGTTCCCTGACCTTGAGCAGTCTTTAGTTCTCCTATGACTAAAGGAAAAATAACAGCATCTATTCTGTAGAATAGTTAGAAGGATTAATAAAAGAAATGAATAGAATTAATGAACCATCTCATAAAAAGTACTCAATAAACAACAAATACTTTTTATTTTTTATTTTAGTAAATGAACTTAATCATAACTTCAAGTATGTTCACTGCTGATCATTTAATCAAACTAGGTTGGTGGAGGAAATTCCTTTTCAAAAGCTGTAGAGAGAAGGCAAGGAAGGAGGTATGTCTAAATATGGTAGGTTGTAAGGTATCTACTCGTCTAGCAGTATTCTAACTCTACTAGCTAATTCAATTATACTTTAATTGCTGAAGCTGTGGGTTAAATCAATAGTTCAAAGCGACTTAAATCATTCCCCAATTTTGATTTACACCCAAATTCCAGTTTTCCCAATGGTCTGTGGCTAGCTATTGACATTTTCTTATCTAACTATGTGTTGGTATGAAGTTGCTGAAACTTAACAAGAAAGCTGAATAAAATGGTTTCGAGGTCCTTTCCAGTTCTAAATATGATCATTCTCTTTTCCTGAGTGAAGAATAGAGAAATCCCCATTAAAAGGTTCTGGAATATATTTAAATACTGAAATAGTTTCAAGTCCCAGAATGGCATACAGGCTACCATGTCTTTACTCACCATAACAGGATGCTTCGATGTACAGGAAATTGAGACTCATTCTCTATTTGGAATCAGTCTAAATACAAACAACTGAGAATTCTGTATCAAAGACACTAAACTTGTTTGAACTTTAAAAGAGGGAATGCTGCTGATACTCTGTAAGACTATAGCATAAATGAGACTGGCACACCACTTAGGATAGCAGTCTGCTCTGGTGGACCTCCTTTAGATGACTATATTCACACCACTTGGGATGCTAACTTAGTTGGGTGGATTCTTAAACCTATATAGCTCCCTTCCCCAAAAATCTCTGGCAAAGAGACTATAGTCTCTAAGACCCAGAGAAGTCTGGTACCCTGATCAGCCAGTAAGTACAGGTTGTAAGACTTGAACTCAGGTTTAACAGACTCCAGAATTGTTTATTTTGTTTTGTTTTGCCCCTCTCATACCAATGGTCCCCAAAACATCAAAGGAGAATGGCAGGTAGTGGTAGATGAACTGGCTGGGAAGCTGGATAAAATGCCTATTTCTAGGTCTCAGAGACATAATCTGCTTTAGAGTTTCTAAAGGAGCTTAAGGGATCTATGCTTTAAACCACTTCCTCTATTACTTCTTATGTGCAGTTAGTTTGGGAACCAGTGAGCTGTCCTTTGGTTTGTGGCCTCAGGGAAAGACACATGGTGTGAGATTTGAATGCTGAAGAGAAAACTGGACTTAGGGAGAGGCTAGGTTGTGAGACGGTCTTTGATGCAGGGAACTGGCAGGTTTGTGAGACAGTATGACAGCTGTTCCATATCGAATAGAGGGTCAGTGAAGGAGGAATAAGGCTGGAGATGCATCTAAATTTCAGATATCAAATAGGTGCATTGCTTGGGGGAAAACTAATCATCTGGTAGTGGTTTCTTTGAAGTTCTGTGTTGAGAAGGATTCTGATGCAGTGAGTGGTAGCATATACCCAAATATAAATACTTTATTTCAAAGTGATAAAGTGATTAAAATTTTTTATTTTAAAATGATGAAAAATAAAAAATAGAAAGGGCTGGGGATGTGGATTATTGGTTAAGCATCTCCAGGTTCAAACCCTGGTACCCAAAACAAACCAATCAACCTATATTTTGTAGTCCACCAACACTGACTTTGTATAAGTGAATATAAGATAAAAGCAAAACAAATAGTAAAATCTAATTATCCACCCCCCCTCAATTTTACCTGGCTCCCATAATTCTGTTTTTAATTATAGATTCATGACTTTTACATGAATTCCTCAAGTGCAAATACTTTCTTTTAAAATTTATTTTCATCATCTCTTTAGTGCAATGCAGAAAAGGAATCTTAAATATTTATTTCAGCATTTTATATTTTTATTGGTTTTGTAAACCACTGAAATTGTAGGGTGTACTTACAGTGAGTTGATTCCATATGCAGTAAATCAACTGGAGAACAGACTGTAGTGTATACCGTTTATAAAGTGAATCACTAGAGCTAAAAATACAACTTCCTCCCCTCCCATACCTAAAAATCTGCCAACATCGAAACAACTACAAAATTGCATGTTAGAGAGATGTGTACTATATTCCAAGATAAACACATACAAATTAAACTGGAAAACCTCAAGGTGTTATTGATTAATTCTAAGAAACACTTCGTAATCAAGTCACATAGTACTGTTTCTCTGGGATAAGCACAAGGAGTAGGAAAAAAATTTGGGAAATATGAATGGGGAAGGGGCTGTATATAAATACTTTAAAAGGCAAAACAGAAGGAAAGTTGGTAGCAGAGGGTAAAAAGATAAGCAATCGCAAAAAGGTGTTTTAGCCTCCAAGAAATATCATCAAAAATTGAGCTTCTATTCCTCTTCTCTTATTTGAGCCACCTCCCAGGAAGAGGTCAGGTCTTGCTCATCCTTTCCCAATGTCCTGGGGTCCCCTATCTAGGACATCTCTGGAGATCCATCTGTTCAGAACTTTGTAAGAACAGTGATGAGAGGCTGTGGAAAGCTGATTGTGATGAAGCCAACAACTCTGAAAAGTCCAAGCCACTCCTGTGGAAACTGGTAGTTAGGGCTGTGTTCCCGACTGTGTGGAACACTACATTCTCTCCAAAAGGGACTGAAATATTGTAAAATCAAGCAAGTTAAGAAAGAAGAGATCATCCAAGCAATTCTAACAATTCTATGTTAACCCCCTAGTACAATTAACAGGATCCATTAGCCATATCTTCCAAACTCCTTAAAAAACCTTTAGATGGATTCTCCTCGCTAGAGCAGAGCCTAGTAGAGTAGTTGTTCATTAAATGTTTTCTTAATGTTGCTTTGCTGTCTGAATGGTTGACTCTGAACATCCAGAAAGCTGGTAACTTTTCATTGTAAAAGGTTTTGGAAAAATAGGGGAAGGAAGGAATGGGAATGGGTCATTGCTTTTAGATCTCAAAATCAACAAAGCAGTTCTGTCCAACATCATGTGTCTGAAGTAAGGAAGTGGAAAAGTTTGGTAGATAGTAAAGGTGCAGGGATTTACTTAGAAACCGAGGAAATCATAAAGTTAATAAACATATATATTTCATTTTTCACTGTCACTAATCTTGGACATAATTAGAAAAAAATGTTTTTATTTTACTCACACTTAGGGCTCAACAAATGTCACTGACCTAATGAAATACATAATCAATAAGTTAAATACCATAAAATGCCTTATCAACTATCAAGATAATGATGATCTCTGCTGATAAGTATTTTTTCCTGGTAATATCAAATTCAGAATGACTTTTAAAATAATATGACCTCAAGATGAAAAGAGTGTTATCAAAAATACTGAGACAAAAAGATAAAAATATCACTTTTTGCAGCAGTTTTTTGAAATTCAAGGTTTATAAGTGTTTTTGAGGAAATTTAAAAATTACTTCCAATTGAAAGTGTATTGGCAAAGCAACCTCTCTCATAGTTTGGAAAGGTTTTAAAATGGCTCTAAGATTTAATTTCATCTAAACAAGGAGAAAAAGAGATCACGATTTTGGGGTGATTGGCAACCACTTTTAGTATAATTAAAATGAGCTCATTTTATCTTTCTTTTATTCAGGGAAAGAATAATTTCTCCTGAAGGCACTTTGCTGCCTTTTCCCCCTTGGAACCTGCCTTCGGGGCCAGGATTCTATAAATGTCACACGAAATGAGTTTACTTAACTGAACAAGCACACTGCAGAAACAATGTAATGACAGAAAAAGCAATCCTTTTAACATGAAGAATAATTTTATCTTGAAGGCTACAGCAAGTAAGTGATTAAAAAGAAAAATATTTTTTAGTTATATATGACCTTGTACTGGATGAGACAAGGACTCTGATGAAGAATTTAAAAAGCAGAAATTTACAAAGTAGAAACTTAGTTCCAAGAGGGCAGGAGCTTCTCCCTGCCCCCAAGATGGACATTATGGGAAGAACTAGAAAATAAATTAAAGAACAAGGAGGTTTATATCTCTTCCCATGGATTCAGATTGATCTCCATGGCTTGGTCCCATCACCAATACTGCTGCCTGGAGAGTCTATCCCACTCATATCCAGAGGACATGGATGTCCCCAGCTGATCTTAATGTGTGAGGTAAGATTGTTCTTCATTCCAAAGCTGTATCAGTCTCCTCAAGAGAATGTGAAACAACCAAAAACATTCAAATATTATATTATTCAGCCGGGCATGGTGGTACATACCTGTAATCCCAGTGACTCAGAAGGCTGAAGCAGGAGGATCACAAGTTTGAGGTCAGGCTCAGCAACTCTGTGAGGCCCTAAGTAACTTAGCAAGACAGCCTCAAAATAAAAAAGGGCTGGGGATGCAGTTCAGAGAGAACTCTGTGTTTTATTTCTAGTACCCTACCCTCAAATATAAATTATATCATACACACACACACACACACACACACACACACACACACACACACACACATATATTATATATAATTCAACCTGTCTTGTTATACACTTATTGGTCACTTCCTGGGGAATTAAACAGTGCATTTTAAAGAACTAAAAAAATATTCCAGAGTACTATGTAAGTCAAATACTTGAGGAATAAAGAGAAATCAAATTTCTTTCTTTTTTTAATGTATTTTTTAGTTGTAATTGGATATAGTATCTTTATTTGTTTTTATTTAGTGCTGAGGATTGAACCCAGGGCCTCACATGTGTTAGAGGAGCACTCTACAGCTAAGGCACAAACCCAGCCTGATTTTGTGTTTTTTATTTAGAGACAGGGTCTCACAGAGTTGCACAGTATCTGCTGTTGCTGAGGCTGGCTCTGAACTCCTGATCCTCTTGTCTCAGCCTCCTGAGCCACTGGGATTACAGGTATGTGCCACCATGCCTAGTGAGCAATCAAATTTCTAAAAGCAGTTTATCATTCCTTCTATATATGGATTTCCACAATTAGATATATTAATCAATTGATAGAATAATCCTAATCTACTAAATGTAAATGAATAAATCCATAAAATAAATAAACCAGTCTAGGTGGAGACTAAAGGAAATATTAAACTCCTACATAAAAATGAATATGATGTAAAATTACAAAGTCATTTCCTATAACTGTCAATAAATTCTATTTATAAATTTGGAAAAAATGCTTCTCAGGCTAGATCTTGCATATTGTTCCTATATAAGCCTGGATATAGATGAAATCAGAAAAAGCTGCTTGTTAAACTCCATTACTATTGGACCAAGACTTTGGCTGAATAACATTCACCTTTTTGTTTTAAAGATACATCAAAACTCTTGAGTTGAAAGGTTAAGTGTACTCTTTGTGTAGTTGATAAATGCAGGCCTAATCTAATCAGGGCCTGTCATAGGCACTGCTGCCCTGACCCAGGCTTCTGGTTTCCACACGGGTAAGATCTAACCAAGATGTAGGCTCTAGGCCTTTGACCTTCAGGAGACCTTGTCCATGCCAGCCGAGAGTTCTGGTTAACAGCCAGGGAACTCGTAGTTCAAATCAGGAACATGTGCACTTTGCTAATACAACACATGGCTTTGAAATTAAAATGCAACATGATCGACTGCTTCGGGATATTTTAACAACTAGGAGAGAGATTATAGTTAGATAAAACTGGGCTTTCAGGTCACTTTTGCTCATTCATGTTTCTTCCCATTCCTTTGGACTAGACAAATTTAATTTTATTGTATTTCTTGAGAATTTGCTAGAAAAACAAAAGTTTGGTAAGTTATTTCATGGTTGATTGATCTCAGGGAAATGGGGATGTTGTAAGGTTTCTCTGCGACATGTGTCACCTATTAGATAGTTAGCTTTTTCTATTTCCAACTGAGCCAAACCAAATTAATTAGAAAGCGGTTTGAATTACAAGCTAAATACAATGAAAAGTAATAAAAACAGAAAATGACATTTAGGTCATCAATAATATTCCTGAGGTAATTTGGCATTGATTTTTCTTGCTTTCTATGATAAAGAGCTTTACAAGTTGTCAAACTAACAGTTTAACCCCCAGTTGTTACAGTAGTACCAAATGCAGGAGTCAAGAGCACAAATTTAATAATGAGAAAGATTTATTTTCTTTTTGGATCTCACTTTGCTTCTCCTAGAAATCAGCACTAGGAGTGTAAGAAGGCCTAAGTTACCTCACACCTGAGGAAGTCTACAAATCACATAGTTCTTGTATGAGTCAAACTTACGTCTACCTTAACATCAAAAACTCAAAGCAGAACATTAGATGAAACCAAGGAAACTCCCAACACCATACACTAGTACCTTCTTTTTTAATAAGGAAAAAATACAAAATATGACAAACCTTTGTGAAATCTTGTACTTGCCAAAAAAGAAACATTTTTCTTTATTAAATGAAAATTTAAATTCTTTTTTTTGTGTGTGTGTGTGTGGTGCTGGAGATTTGTGCGTGCGAGGCAAGCACTCTACCAACTGAGCTATATCCCCAGCCCAAAAGTTAAATTCTTGATTCATTTATTATATAATGTCTGACATCCATAAAAATCAAGTGTTTTGAATTAAACATTTTAGTCAGGAAAAATTCATGTAAAGTGTAAAATTTCCCCTCCAAATATATTAACCTATTTAATTGGAAGCAAAAATCCCAACAAAGGCAGAGAAGGCATAGCTTTTATTTTATTTAGATGTATTTCCAGTTTGGCAACTGTTGGAAAGAACTGGAAGACTGGTGACCCTTCACCTAAATTTAAATCCTATTTCTCCAGTTACTTTAGGGACTTTAATAGTGATTCCCTTGACCTTAACACATTCACCTGTCAATTAACCACAGGCAGGTGCCTGGCAGGATGGGAAGGTCCCCTATCCCAGTTCCTCCAAAGACTCTTCCCTGACCCACTAAGCCATCTGCAGAAACCACAGTAATTCTTTTCCCAGTTTGACTTCAGGAGGATATTCCATGCCAAACTGCTTTTGGTATGTGGAAAGCATTGGAGACAGCAGCAGATGGCACAGATAACCACTTGTCAGAGTTCTCAAACAACCTTAGAACAGCAACGGGTTACAAGAGCATCTTAAACACCTACCCTGAAGTCACAGACTGAAAGTTTTAACTGCTGAGTGGATTCTGATATCAGGCCATTAATTGTACCCCAAGACATATACATCTGTAGAGCTGAAGTCCAAACTTCATGTCAGAGCTTACAAGAATCTTAGGATTTTGCTTCTCAGAAAATTCAGTCTCCCCACTTTTCTACCACCTTCCATTCCACCAAACACTAATCTCCTGCCATACCAAATCATACACAGTTCTCTGAACATGCCAGTTTCTTTAACACCTTCATGTTCTCATTTTTATTTTGCTTCACTTGGTCTGCATCTGTATGGAATTACTTCATCCCCTACTTTAAAGTTGAGTTCAGTGACCCTCTCGGGGTGGACTCAGAATGCCCTAGCCATTTCTATCAGAATGAGATGAGCCTGTACCCCAGATCTAGAGCAGTGCTGGCCAATATGGAAGCCACTAGTCATAAGCACTATTAAAATCAAAATATTATTACTATTGTGTTAATATCATTAATTTCTTGAAATTGCATCCTATTTTGTGTTATACAGATTTTTCTTTCCTATAGTAGGAATCAAGCCATCTCTTCAAATATCTGATTTCCTCTTGTAACATAATTCTTTTGGAATTTGGAGATGTAGTTAAACAGATGCCATAGGAACATGGTTCTCCCAAGATTTAAGGAGAAGACTGGAAAAAGACCACCCTCTGAGAGTAAAACTAGAGGAATCTACACACAATCCATTCCTGTATTTCTTTACAATTTTTTTTTAGTTATACATGGACACAATATCTTCATTTTGTTTATTTATTTTTATGTGGTGCTGAGGATCGAACCCAGTGCTTCATATGTGAGGCAAGTGTTCTGCCTCTGAGCCATAACCCCAGACCCCATTCCTGTATTTCTTAACACATATTTACCTGAGCCTCACTGTGCCAGGCTTGGTGCCAGGCACAGCAATGAAATAGCAGGTAAAATTGAGTTGGTTCCTGCTGAAACAAATGTCATCACCTGTCAGCACAATTCAAACTACCAGATGGCTTGAAAATGGATTACTTATGGGGTGAGGCTATTGCCCTAGATCAGGTTGGGTCCCCAGGGAATTTAATAATATAAAGATATGATAGGCCACAGTCTTCTACCTGAAAACCATAAGCTTTGAGAATTAAACTGATCAGATTCAGAAATTTATAAATATTGAATATTATGTGACAGTGGGGAGCAGAGCAAACATATTCATATTTCGAAAGCAAAACACAGGACTATTCACACGAAGTAAAATAAGTCTCTAAATGGTGTCACTTGATTTCTGGTCAGGTTTTATGGCCAAATATGTTTCAGTGCTCCCTAGCCAAAAGAAGTTACAGTTTGTGGAGTTTGGGGGGCTTTCAGAATCGCAGATTAGGTACTATACGCTCTATTTGAAAATACATATTAGCAACTTTAATGTGGAATCTAGGGAAAGAAAAGCCAAAAGGGGATCTCCAATTCTCTTCCTGAAACAATGCTTCAAGTGTGTTGAGATTGCTTTTATTTTTTTTAATTTTTTTTAATTGGTTGTTCACAACATTACAAAGCTCTTGACATATCATATTTCATACATTAGAATCAAGTGGGTTATGAACTCCCATTTTTACCCCAAATACAGATTGCAGAATCACATCGGTTACACATCCACATTTTTACATACTGCCATATTAGTGACTGTTGTATTCTGCTACCTTTCCTATCCTCTACTATCCCCCCTCCCCTCCCCTCCCATCTTCTATCTCTCTACCCCATCTACTGTAATTCATTGAGATTCCTTTTAAAAATGTCAATGCATAGGACTACTGAATTTGGTCAGCTGCTGTGAGTTTGATTTGTGTGAGTACGTCTCCTTTAACGGGACCAGCTCTTGTGAGTGGATAAATGGGGAAGGTTGAGGCTGAATGCTGGACCATGAAAGACTTGTCAAGGCCCTGCTAGCCTGAAGCTCTTTCTAGAGCTGTGAGTCCTGGCCCTGGTTGTGCACTGGAACCAACTGGGAAGCTTTACAAATTAAATCTCGGAGGGTGGGACCAGATATTACTGTGCCTTATGTTTGTACGTATGTAAGTATTAGTATTTTACCTTTTCAACTGGGATATAATTTATACAGTAAGGAATATCAAAATTCCATCGCCATCATCATCACCCAGAATGAGATACAGAATGCCCTGGGTGTCAAGCCCCTTCCCAGTCCTTATTCACTCCTCCGCCTTCCCTGGGGAAGTTACCACTGGGACTTCTCGTCACTACCCATGGGTCTCAGGCATTGTACTTTTGAGATACTGGTTCTCAAACAGGTCTGCTCACTGGCATCACCTGGAGACTTTTAACCAGTTCTAGGTCTGGGCTTACCCCGGTCAGGGATCCAGAGGGGCAGCAGCAGCTTTTTTTTTTTAAAAATAGCTACTAGATAGTTCTAATGTACAGCAGTCCAAGAACCACTGCTCTAGTGACTGCAACATTCTTAACAAATAGAGCTCCTTCTAGATCAAATGCTCAGATACAAAATCACCAAAAATAATCAGAAGAGACTGCTTTTTTGTAGGAAATGAAGGCTGAATTCTCTCTCTCCCCTTTTCCTTCTTTTACCACCCTTTCTTCCATTTTGCTCTCCTCCCTCCCTTCCTTTTTTTCCTGATCTAAGCACAACTGCTGTGCAGGCATCAGAACAGCTCAAATTCCTTCTATGAAGTTCCTCTCCTTTCCATTTTCATTTCAGCAAGAAATAATGCTTTTTAAAAGGATACTGAGCAAAAAACGCGAAGGAGAGAAACAGAAAAAAAAAATAAACCAAATCCAGTGGGAAAGAAATAGGACTGAAGTGGTGGGGGGTGGGAGAGAGGAAAAGAAATGAGGAAAAAAAAAGAAATAATTCTTTTCTGAAATAGTTTGGCCCTGTAATCTCACTTTATAAGGACCCAATGGGGCAAAAAGAGCAGCCTGGTGTAATGGCTGGCTTTAACTTCAGTGATTCCATAGCTTCTTAGATGGCATAGTGCATACCTCCCCCAGGGCTCTTGTGTTCTTGGCAGGCAGCTCAGCATTCTGAGCCGGACCGAGATTCCTGAGTTAGTCAATCTGGTGAATCTGTGCAATAACAATGTCACTCTGAGTAAGATACTTAATTGTTTTTAGCCTCATGGTTTATCATCAGCAAAACAGAGATTAACAACACCTACCCATGATTGTTAAGTTTTATGCATCAACTTGGCCTAGACCAGGGTGCCCAGTTATTAAATCAATTGCTAATCCAGGTATTGCTGTGAAGGTATTCTGGAGATGTGATTAACATCCACAAACAGGGACGTCAAATAAAACAGATTACTCTCTAATAATGTGGGTGGGATTCACCTAATCACCTGAAGGTTTTAAGAGCAAAAAGAATTTTGCAGGTAGAAGTCTGTCTCAGGACTGTAACACAGAAACCCTGCTTCGGTTTCCAGGTCAGCCTTAAAGATTTTGGATTCAAGTGCAATATCAATTCTTGCTTGGAGTTTCCAGCCTACAGGGCCTATCCTATGAGTCTCAGATGCCAACCCTCATTTCTGCAGGAGTCAGTTTCTTAAAATAAATCTCTTAATTTAAGTACACATGTATCCTGTTGGTTGTTTCTTTGGAGAACCCTGATACATTACCCCACGTGGTAATAAATGCAGTGTGCTAAATAAATGCACACTTGATGTTAGCTAAGATTTTGGGGGATTGTGTGGGGCTCATTATAGCTTATCTCTTCTGGCATCACTGGAAGGCTGAGGGACAATCCTTAACTATGCACATGAATATAATATCTTATTTCTCCACTCTATAAGCTTTTTGTCATAACATGTCTCAGGTCAGCTCCCTGTAATTCACTTTGCAGAAAGATCCAGAACATAATTAGGGCAAAAGTGACAACCTGGGCAGCTAGTGGTACACAATTAAATTTAAAGGTTTTCCTAGGAAACTCCTTTGTTCCAGACTCTCTCAGACATCTTCATTCTTTTTCCTCCTTTTTGCTTTTTCCAGCCTCTCCGATCCCACAGCTTAAGCCTGGGAAACCCAGGACTCAGCTGTCTCTCCTCCAAGGAGGTCAGTAAGACAGCAGCTGCTGTTCACTTGTTACTCTCTACCATTAGCTGAAGGCACTAACAAATATTCCTGTGGAAATTCAGAACAAACCAATTTACCATAGGAGTACAGGGAATGGGGGTGAGGAGAGGGGGCACCTCAGATTTGGCCCAAATGAAATTTTTACTTTGTTAGTCTTTGGAGAGAAAGGTCAGTGGGAAGAGGTTGAAGTTGGACAGCTATATTAGGGGATGGAAGAATACTCTAGCAGCTAGAGTTTGGCTCAAATTCTTCCCTATATAGTTTGGAAAGTAGGCCTGCTGGGTGGAAGGATCTGTGTACCAAGTAGTAGCCTTGGTATTTTTCAGTTCAATTTGACTGTTCAGCAAATTAAGACAATGGGCCCAGAGAAGTCTGGTTAAAAGTACCAGCTACACTACTGCTAAGACTAGGGCCAAAGGCCAGATCTCTCAGTGCAGAGTACAGTATTTTCTCCCCCCAGACCACATGGCCTTTAACAGCTCAGGAGGAACAACAGGATTTAAAAATTATGTCTCCTCATGAAACTAACCATGATCATGCATACCAACACCCTCTAGCTTCCTCTGGCTGCCCATGAAATCCAGAAGCCCCTGGATGTGGGTCTCAGGGAGTGGGAGGTAGCAAGGACTGGCAACAGGAACTAGGCCACAGAAAGACACTTGCGGCGAGCATGAGATAGATGTACGGGATTACAAATGGCCCTTTCTTCCTTAGGTGGTTTCCTAGGAAGAAACTTTATCAATGATTCCAATTTCTCAGGCCTTCTCAAAATCCTAATGATGTCCTTTTAAAGTGAAAAAGTTGTTCCTTGGTACAGGGCAAATCCTGACTTGCTCAGCCTCCTCTTACAAGTCACTCCACAGTGCTTTTGATTCTGTTTATCATCCTGCAGCAGTGCATGGGAATGGCAGGTTCACTGCGCACAACTCACACAAGGCCAATTCCTGACAGCAAAAGGCACCTGGAGAAGATATTTCAGGAGACATCAAAGTTCCCGTTGTTGAATTTAAGGAAAGTGAAGTTCTGAAGGGTAAGGGTCCAATTACTTGTGTGAAACTTTCCAGGTGGCTTTGCTTCAGCAACATGAACAGGTGGGAATATCAAGCCCACCTGCCTCTCTGTTTTCACAGTGACTAATACGTTTATAAACACTTAATAAACATTTAACTGTGACAACTCTCTCAAAATAGTTCTTTCACAACCAGAATTCAGCAGATTTGAAGTTAACTGGGTGATTTTGTAAAGCTACTTCCATAAAAGGGGATGGGGTTGCAAATTCTGTGATGCTAGAATCCAATTCCTAACCAATGGGCCATAATAGCTGGTCCTCTGTATGCTCAGGTATGACTCACAAAGCCCAATACTACACCCACATTACACAGGAAACATGGAACAGATGGTGGTGATTTTATTCCAAATAAATTGCTGAACTGAAGGGAACTCATTCCAATATTTGGAGTGACCTCTGAGTATTATAATTACAGACCCATTTTCTGGTTCTGAGAAAAATGGACATCCACATGCCAAAGAATAAAATTGGACCTTTACCTTATCTCCACTTCCCAAAATATCAACTCCTAAAGCCTTAAACAATAAGACCAGAAAATATAAAATTCCCAGAAGAAAGCATAGGGAAAAAGCTTTTTCACTTTGGTCTTGACAATTATTTCTTGGATATGACACTAAAGCACAGGCAACAAAAGCTAAAATACACAAGAGGGACTGCATCAAACTAAAAGCTTCTGTACAACAAAAGAAACAAACAACAGAATAAAAAGTCAACCTTGGAATGGGAGAAAATACTTGCAAACCATATATATCTAATGCTGTGGTTTGGATAAGTATCCCATAAATGCCCATGTGTTAAAGGTTTGGTTGTCAGTTTGTGGAGCTACTGGAAGATAGTTGAAACTTGAAGAGGTGGTACCTAACAAGAGTCAGCTAAGTCACTGGAGGCATGCCCTGGAAGAGGATATTGGGAACCAAGCCCTTCTTCTCTTTGTTTCCCAGAGGCAGCCAAAAAGCGAACACAACTTCTCTGACACAGATGTACTGTGCTACTAGGGGCCCAAAGTAATAGGGCCAAGTGGCCAAGGGCTGAAACTTCTGAAACTGAGAGACAAAATAAATTATTTCCCTTAGTAGGTTGATTATCTCAGGTATTTTGTTACAGTAGTGCAAAGCTAATATCCAAAATATATAAAGCTAATATCCAAAATATATAAGGAACTCCTAAAACTTAACAAAAAAACCTGAATAGCCCAATTAAAAAATGGGAAAAGGAATCAACATTCCTTCAAAAGATATACAAAAGGCCATTTAGTATGTTCAAAGGTGTTCAGCATCACTTATCAGGAAAATGCAAATCTAAATTAAGAAATACCAAAGCATACCTGTTAAAATGGTTATTAACACACACACACACCACAACCAAAAAAAAAAAAAGACAATGAATGCTAATGAGGATGTAGATAAAATGGAGTTCTTATACACAGTGGGGGGAATGGTGCAGCCTATATGGAAACCAGTATGGAAATTCCTCAAAAGATTAAAAATAGAACTACGGTATGTTCAGTATTCCAACTTTTGGGTATTTTCCCAAAATAACTGAAGCCAGGATCTCAGAGAGACACCTGTACTTTCAAGTTCATTGCAGTATCATTTACAATAGCCAAGATATGGAAACAACCTAAATGTCCACTGATAGATAATGGATAAAGAAAAATGTGGTACATGTGTACAGCAGAATATCATTCCATCTTGAAAAACATGAAGATTCTGCCATATGCAACAACGTGGATGAAAGTGGAGGACATTATGCTAAATTATAAGCCAGTTACAGAAGGACAAACGTGGCATGATTCCACTTCTATGAGGTATCTAAAATAGACAAACCCATAGAAGCAGAGAGTGGAACGACAGCAGCAGAGGCTCAGAGGAGGGAAAAAGGGAGGGCTTGTTGTTTAAGGAACATAAAGTCCCAGTTATGCAAGACAAATGAATGCTATACCTCTGCTGTTACAAAAGAGTGCCAATAGTGAACTTCTAATTTGTCAAGCAGGTAAATCTTAGATTAATTGTTCCTACCAAAGAACAAAAACAAAAACCCCCATGTCCAAGGAGCACAAGGAGACTCTTGGAGACAATGGATGAGTCTATTACTGAATTGTGGGGTGCTTTCACAGGTGTGTGCTCATGTTCAAACTCCTCAGATTGCACGCATTCAATATGTGCATTTTTTTGGTTATACCTCAGAAAAGCTGTTAAATAATAGGAATCCATTTTCAAACCCCACACTTTAGAAAAAGGAAAGTTAATAAAGAATCTTAACAAAATAAAAACACAGTAAGAGGAATTAAATCTTAATTATACTAAATTTCCAATGACCTCTGGTGACATATAAAAACACTGGTAGCAAGGTTAGAAGTCATGCTACCAGTGTTATAAGTTTGAGCTTTGATCTTGGTACTACTTTTTGAAATGGATACTTTTAGTTTAGATCAAATTCCTTGTTCCCCTACCTGCCACCTCAACTACTGTATTAGTTAGAATTGAGTGCTGCTGCAATTGAAATAAAATCACAATAGCATTAGCTTAAATAATCAATCTATCTTTTCTGGGGGGCTACTGGGGTTTAAACTCAGGGGCACTCAACCACTGAGCCACATACCCAGTCTGATTTTGTATTTTTTATTTAGGGACAGGGTCTCACTGAGTTGCTTTGTGTCTCATCATTGCTGAGTCTGGCTTTTAACTTGAGAACCTCCTGCCTCAGCCTCCTGAGCCGCTGGGATTACAGGTGTACACCACCACACCAGCTCAATCTATATGTTATGTAAATTAAGCTCAAAGGGCAGTAGTCCTAGGTTATCTTGGCGGCTTCACAGTCAACAGGGACTCAGATTCCTAGTACTTTACTGCTTTGCCATCTTCAGCATATAGTTTTCTCTCATAGTGAAAGATGGCTGCCAAGGAACCAACCATCAGGCCTATATTCCTGTCAGCAGGAAGTGGCAAAGAAAAACACAACTCTCTTCTTCAAGAGCATTTCTCAAAAGATGCATTGGAAACTTCTGCTCATGTATGTTCTACTGGCCAGGAATTTGCCACATGGATACATCTTACTTAAGGAAGAACTAGTGTTTTTATTTTAGGTGATCCAAAACCAAGGACTGATTTATTAAAGAAAGAAGGAGAGAACAGGTTTCAGAATCAGCTAGCAGTTTCTCTTATAGATACTGAAGGTGTTGGCCTAGACTTAATGAAGACAAACAATTCATAGAAGGAAAAGCTTGCTTTGGCTGGTGGTGGAAGCTTTACGTGGGCATGGAGGTGAGAAATGAATAACACAAAGATTCTATGTTGAAGATCAATGTGTACTTTTAAAGTGTGACCTATTACTTTTTCTTGCCTATCCTTGAAGAATGAAATCAAGATCTCTGAGGATTAAATGGTAGAAAACAAATGCATATGTACAAGTTACCTTTGTTTTTGTCTGTTTATATGTTACTAGACAACTGGACAAATGAGTCTTGGCAGAATGAAAACAACTCCTTTAAACAAATATTAAAAGGAAAAACAGAATTATTACTAAAAGTCACATCATGGTGCAGACAATGCAGGTGCTACAGCTTTATCCATTTATAACAGAGCAGGTTTTTTCAAAATGAAAAAAAATCAGAGAAAGAAATTAAGTGGTGTTTGGGGCTTAGTCCACAGTGGACTTCTGGATGGGCTTGTTGGCTCCGCTAGCAGGTAACACCAGGTATACCAACTTGCAGAGTAGACATTTGACTGAGTGTTCAGGGAAACTGCTTTCCTATGTCACCCACAACCTTTTCTTGTTGGAAGTCTAGGTAGATGGGTTGGTTCAGCAGAATGAGTTCTTGAACTTGTGGGCTGTTCTTTGTAAAAGGAGAATGGGTATTGAAAGTCATCAGACTGATATGGGTTGTCCTTGAAGGAACACAATCTATACGCATACACTGCTTTTATTGTCAATCTTTATCCAGTTTGCTACATGGGAAACTATAATGATGTAAGGAATATCTAAATACTCCTTATCCAGAGTAAGCTGACTTGGGGAAGAGCCAGAAGTTTATTCTTGGCCCAAAGTTGAGTTGAACTTTACAGAGATCAGATTTGCAATGTAGGAGGGAACTCCAGTCTGATGTTACCTCCCAAGCCCTCTAAACTCAATATGGTTAGAAGGGGAGGTCCCTTGGCCAAAAGAGATGCTGTGGGTGTGGTTTCTCACTACATGGAGGGTACAGCATGAGATGTTTTGACATTCTGAAGGTCCCTAGAGAGACTGCATGGCTACAGTATCCAGACAAGGGAGGTCTGTAATCTCTACAGGTGCGAGAAGATAGCACTACTGTCCTAGGGAGCCCAAGTTTTTGATGAATCTCCCTGGTATTATCTGGACTCATTGAGTATGGCCAGCAATTATGGGGCAGGTCTGCATAAGCAAAAGAATCATACAAATCACTTAAGACATAATAAATGTCTTTATAAATGAATCTTAAAAGCCTTAACTATTTTAGGGACACTCTGGTGACCCCCAAAAGTTCACTGCCTCAGGAAGAAGCTTCTTTGGGATCCCTTACTAAGAAAACACCTGCTTGTAAACAACAACAAAGTTATGAGTTTAAAGAATAAGAGTCTGGAAAAGGAGGGGAAAAAAGGAAAAAAAGCATTTACAGTTTAGGGTTGCTCACCACAAGGGCAGTCTTCCTGCTGAGCGCAGCTTGTCCAGTGGATCCTAAACTTTTAAATCCTTTTATTTAAAGAGTCTGAACATTTTACGTTTCCTCTATAGACACAAGGTAGGAAACTCAGGTGGGTGTTACTGGTATTCTAGAACTGCCACATTCTGGCTGCAACAGGCTGCTGGGGCCAGCATCTCAGTGTACAAAAAACTCCACATTCATGAATGCTATTGGATGCATCAAATTTATTAGGGCCACTCATTTGCTATTGGTGGCAATCACTATTTTTCAAATGAAAATAATAGACCCTTTCAAGAAACTATAACCAAATCTTACCTATTAGTATATAACAGTAACAGTTAATGTCATATAAAATTGCTCAAACTTTTTCCCAGAGAAAGATGTAAACAGAAAAGTCAACTGGCTGCAGCAGATTCCTAGCTGGCTGCATGAAAGCAGGACCAGCAAGAAAGATGATGAAGTGCATTCGTTCCAGGTGCCACTGAGGGATGGGCCTGCCCATGAGAGCATCTTCCAGTGTCAGTGCCTTGCAACTTCAGGAAACTTCCCTCCCTGACTCCACGACAGGGTCTCCTTGAAGTGCAGTAATGAAAGCATTTCTCCCGATTCCCCCCTTTTTGGCTTGTGGCAGCAAAGAAGAAAGACCCTATCATCTGCTGGCTGATGAAAACTTGAATCACTGTACTGTCACCAGATCATTTGGAGGAAAAATTATAAATGCCCTAAAGAAAGCCCTGGGATGGTGTATGTGAGTCTGAGGTACGACTGTGACAACATTAAGCTAGTTACTAGCAATGAAGCAATTATGTGTGCGACTGCAACAATCTACAATGACAGCCATAACAAAGGCACAGGGAAGAGGGCAGAGACCACTCAGAATAATCTGAAATATCTGGTGTCCTGAGAAGAGACAAGCATGACTTACTCCAGAGCTTAAGGGTCAAAAAGACATAGAATTATAAATGGAGATTAAAGGTACTATATCATACCATTCTAATTACAAGTTTCTTCGTCCTTAGATACGCCTGGTAAAGCCATACCTGGTAAAATGCATGATGGCAAGGATCATAAGGTAGAATGCAAGCATACTGACTAGAAACAAGGGGGAGGAAAGCAAAGAAAAATGGGCACATAGTAACTGTCTATAAAGTGAGGACACTGAACTTTGGGCCAGGGTGCCAAGAAATAGGCAAACTTGTACTCTGCCTAGAAGTAACTGCTACAACCTTCCCATGAGAGGCAAGTCAGTAATATGTATAAAAGGCCCAAAAACTCTATGTTCCTTTTGATTTGGGAAGTCTATTTTTTATATTATCCTAAAAAATTTGTGGATATGAAATGTAAAGTATCAGTAATAACAATAACAACAGCAACTAACATTCATTGGGTGTTCATATTTCCTTCACAGAAAAAAACAAAAACAAAAAACAAAAACTTGTTCTGGATGTTGATAGAGGCTCTAGGTGAGGAGAGAGGTGGGAAATAAATAAACACTAAACAATTCTTTGTAATAGATAAGCGCATGATTCTACAGTGCAATGCATAACCTTTCTTTGCCTGTAAAACAGCTTCAGAGATGAATCAAAAATTCTGAAGACTAGTTGGTAGAAAACAAACGTATAGGTACAAGCTACCTTTGTTTACATTTGTTTATATGTTTCTAGACAACTGGATAAATGAGTTTCTGGTGGCACAAAAAAACAAGCCTTTTAATTGCATATCGTAAGGAAAAAATGAGTTATCATTAAGTCACATAATGGTACAGATAATACAGGTGCCACAGCTTATTCATTTATAATAGCAGATTTCACAAGACAGAAAAACAAACAAACAGACAAACAAACAAACAACCCCTGTTGATTGAGGGGTTGATATGCAGCTCAATGGAAGGGCCCTTGCCAGCATGCATGAGGGCCTAAGTTTGGTCTCTAGTCTGTGTGTCTGTGTCTGTCTTTCTGTCTATCTCCCCGCCCCCTCCCCCACACATTTGACTAAGGCTATGGGCTTTCTTCATGTGAACTCACTTCACCATGAGGGATGTTCATCACAGTGTTGTTTATGTTGACTTCCTAAATACCCACTACACATGATTAGCTAAATTATATTTCTATAAGTATATGGAACTATTACAAAGGGTAATGCAGAGGTTATTTACAGACATGAGAAACAATCTCAATATTCTGTGAGGTAAAGAAGACAAGTATACAATCAATAGTGTATGTGTGTGTGTGTGTGTGTGTGTGTGTGTCTGTGTATTTTATCCTATTTAAATGCTTTATGTGAAAACTGTCAATAGTGATAATGTATATAAGTTTGGATTATGATGCTTTTATGTTCTTTTTATTTATCTGGAGCTCTTATATGTTTATAGTTATGTTTATAGTGTCTGTGTATTTTATCCTATTTAAATGCTTTATGTGAAAACTGTCAATAGTGATAATGTATATAAGTTTGGATTATGATGCTTTTATGTTCTTTTTATTTATCTGGAGCTCTTATATGTTTATAGTTATGTTTATAGTGTCTGTGTATTTTATCCTATTTAAATGCTTTATGTGAAAACTGTCAATAGTGATAATGTATATAAGTTTGGATTATGATGCTTTTATGTTCTTTTTATTTATCTGGAGCTCTTATATGTTTATAGTTAAACATGTATTATTATAAAAAGTGAAGCACAATTTATCTTATATGATTTTTTGGTTGATTTTAAGAAATAAAAAAACTTTCTTTCACAAGGGGAAAAATATTTAGCTGAGCAAATGTTTATGGGGAACAAAAGGATATTTCCACATCAGGATAATGTGGGGAAAAGACTCATCCCGGGCATAACTATGAAACACCTAAGAATTCAAAAAGAAGAATTCCTGTTAGGAGATTATATTTACGGGAGGACACATGTGCAGATCACAGTCTGGGCATTTTAAGCCAAAGTCTCCTTCGTGCATGAGAGCACAGACAGAGAGGGTAAAAGGTGCCTCTGAAGGTGCCTCTGCTTCCTCCTTCTATGATCACTCAGCTCCTGAGATCCTCAAACCCACTGCTGAGATCCTGTACTCCTTGCTGGGTCTTAGTGTGGTAGAATGCCTGTTTTCCCAAAGAAAGCCCCAAGTAAACACAGAGAAGCCTCAGGCCACTCAAAAACCACTTAAATTAAATAGATGATGGGCAATTGCTTTTACCAGGCATAAGAACTCCCTGCATTATCTTCTCTCTGCCTCAAATAAAAACAAAAACAAAAACAATTTCATGAATGCTTTCAATGGATAGATTCCTAATCCTTTTGGACTGGGCATTAGGCCACCTATTAGTTAGGTTTAACAATATTAATTAAACCATACATTTTAAGATTTACTGAGAAATGTGACAAATATATTAACATATGATATTTAGAAAGGAATGTTTTTCCATAAGAAGGTCAAATTTTTAAGTAACATAGTTTAAAAAAATGTACTGAATGCATAATTTCTTCTTCAGACAACATTAAAAAGATAAGATTCTATGGCTTAAATACTTTGAGATCTTCAGGAGAAAAAATCCTGTTGAATACAAAGGTGTAGATTCCTTATTTACAAAGATTGGGGGGGGGGGAGCAAAAGAAGAGACTCCTACAAGTGCATAACACATACAAAACTGTATAAAAATTCCCTACCTGTAGTGCATCTAGATCCTGCTCTCAGGCTTTGTGTAGACTTCATCAACCTCCCTTTCCTCACCTCATGAAGAAGGAAACTGAGGTACAGAGAGGCAAGGTGCCTCGCTCAGTTTAGACACTTGCTATTCTACCACACAGAGTCCTAGTAAAACAAAACCAAAGACTCAATAAAACATGAAGACTGAAGTATCAGTACAGTATCTAACACTAACCACATACCTCGTGTCAGGGTCAGAAGCTACTTAAAGCTTGGGAGGGCATAGGGAGTGAGAGGGAAGCAGTTTTAATCCTAATGCATTGGGCTTTCTAGCTTGATATAAGCTTAATCTTATTCTGCTTGACAATATCAGAGGAGCAGATGTTTATAGAAGTCTTAGCCTATGAAGAATAGTATTGTACTGCTTCTGACCAACAGCAAGTGAGAAAGGAGTTTGCTTGGGCCCAACCCAAGTGGGTATAGCTCCCCTTCAAGAGGCAACACCATCTGTGTGTAAGGGCTGCCATCAACGTATCTTATGGCTGGATTCTTGTTTATTCTTCAAGTATCTTCAACTAGTATCTTCAACTAGTATGCTAGTATCTTCAACTCACACCATTCTTCTATTGCTAGGCCTCCATAACCTTGACCATTATTCCCACCATGTAAAACAGAGCACAAATTTAAGGTGACACAGCTCTGGTTGGTAGATGTGAAGTGTGTGACGAGCACAGAACCCTCTGAGTGCCACACAGCCATTATGAAGTAACTGACCTATATGAAACTGCTACCATGGTTCACAAATTTATTGTCAGGTTCCAGCCTCTAGCTGTTCTCTGATTGTTCTAAATACTTGACAAACTGAAGCCTTTTCACTTTCCGTTGAAATTGCCTCATCTCCCTGTCAGAGCGCCATGGGGGACTCCATTACTTTTCTGACTTCTCTCCCCTCCTGACAAGTCATTTAGCTGGCTTCTTGTTGTGAAGGCTGTCCATGTCAAATTAGCCAGGGCCCCTATTGTCCTTATTACCACTCGAAAAGCCATCATGAGTAATGCTACGGGGTCCCTCAGTTGTCATCATTTGTCAGAAAGAAAGGGAGTGTGGTTACATATAGCTGACAGGTAATTTCAGTGTCTACAATTACCCCAATTAGTCTTGTCATAAACAATTCGATAAATGCACACCAATACAAACAGATAAACACACGGAGGTCTCTCACTATTAATGCTGTGTAATGGGTAAATCAGTGATATGATGCTATATTTTATTTATTTTTTTTAAGCTATCCTCAGCTGTGAGCTGGCACTTGCTACCTGGTCAGCACAAATTGTACTATCTACTTTCATTAGCTCATCACCACAAGGAAATCTGAAAGGCTGTGACAAAATTCATTTAGAGAGAGGGGGTGAGAGCAGATTATTATAACACCTGCTTTGGGCATGGATACAACCAAGGTTTCCTTTTGTCAGTTCTGAGCTTTAGTGTGCACTATCTTATGTTTAAGACACCAACATATGAAATACAATGGAAATGGGAAATAGAAAAACTATATCCACACAGATATTAGGAACATGAGTTGAAAAAAAAACATCAAAAAAGCCTACTGCCAAATGCAGCAGTCAGCAACTATGTATTAAAAAAAATTGTGGACTGGAAAGATTGTTATAGGTCTCTCCACTGTAAATCTTTTTTGAAAGTATATCTTAAAACACACACACACACACACACACACACACACCCACACACCCACACACCCACAGCTTGCTGTGTTTGGTGTCAGCTATTTATCAACACTGGGTCTGTTTAACAGAGGCATCCATGTTTCTCCCTCCTGGACTCAGCATGGAAGTGATGAAGACCTGCTAAGTGTGGTACACTGGTTGTCTCCCATTCTTGAAATCCCCAGGAATGAATCCATTTTAACACAACACCCTCTAGGAACACTCTTCAGTTACACTCTGTTCAACCTCGGATGAAGCACTGTTAAGTTTGCTCTTGTGATACACATAAATAAATGCTCAAGACTCAACATCTGTAGCGTCCACTGCACCCTGTCTGTTTGCTGACCACAATCTTAAGTGATGGCTGAAAAACCCAACACAAGGATATTGTTGTAGGAAATTGCTCTTGGCAACTATTTGTTCAAGCTCAAGATTTTTTTTTTTTTTTAAACCAACACTAAGAACCCACCAGAAAATAGGACAGGTCTCCCTAATGAGTAATCTATTTTAGCACAGTCTTGTCTAGGCATGACAGTTTACTGAGAGGCTTGAAAAACTCGTAATTACCAGTGTTACAGGGCAATTAATGTATATTACACTGCACTACTCATGGCAGCAACTGTCATTTTCTCAATAAAAATGAGTACTCTTCAGCTAAAGGTGACATTAATTGGGACTTTAATGACTATGCAGAGGAGCTGAAGCCAAATATGAACAAAACAGCGATTCAATGAGCGACTTCAGAAACGAGAAAATTGTACTAAAATGAGATTAATTGCTGTTTAGAAAAAGGAAAGAACCTAAAAAGCTATTAAATTGCAGGGTTTGGGTGCCCGGGTGATGGTTGTGATGTTAATCTTGCATTCTCACAGCAGGCAAATATTCACTAAATTCAGAGCCTTTTGACAGCAGGAAAAATCATGTATGCTTAACTTCAATCCATCAAAAATATATTTCAGCTTTTATCAGTGTTCTAAATACTTCTGCAATTTCAAAAATTACTGCTCCATTCCTTGGCTGTCATCATGCAAATGTGAACACTGTCAATATTGCTATGAAAAATTTCCCAGCTTCAAAAGGCCTACTTCAGTGATAAAGAAAGAAAACCGTGAAGATTAGAATTGCAAAACACACACTACTAATATAACAGAAATCAAACAATAAGAATTTAATGTTTAAGTTGTGGAAACTGCTAAAATAGAAAATGATGGGGTGGGCCTTTTTTTTTTCTTAGAAAAATCAAAGAAAAATAATTCTGAAATCCTTTCAAGGCTTGTAACTTTATGCTTAATTAATCATCATCAATAATTAGGACAGAATTTTGCAGCTTGACTTCAGGTGCTATAATTGTTAATACTACTCTCTAGTTTCTAAAAGCCTTTATCCTTGCTTTCAGGTTCTTTAAAAACAATTATATAATTGCTTTTCTTTATGGCCTTTTCAAATATCATGATGACTGTATATACAAAACATAGCACTTAAACTTTGACATGTAAGAGGGATAAACAGATTTGATGACTCTGAAGTTATATGCTCTGGAACTTGAATTTATTTGTCAAGAGAAAGAGATGAGCAACTTATTATATTTGGAAGGAGGGAGTTTTTAATGGAGTTACCTTCTGGACATAAATGAAGTGTTCACAATGGCTGCCCCCATAAGAAGCTTAGGACTGGCTTTCGAACACTCTCCACTTTCCTAGTGCATAAGCAATTCTGTTTGTTCTGCATTTTAATATTTAAAGAGCCTTCTCATCTACAGTTTAGGTCAGGGCTCAAGACACATTAACACACATAGAATTCTGGCCCTACTCAAGAACCACATCCACTAAATGACAGGGAAGGTGAAATAGTGTACTTTCCATCTCCAATCAATGATAAACCCTGTCTATTCTAAAAACCCAGAAATACAAATCCATGGACCTCCATTAAGAAGACTGGTTACTGGCCACTTGTCTGCCAGAATATACTTATGGGACCACTGGGGGGAAGGAAGAGTGGAGAGAGAAAAACACACATATCCATGTATGATATGTGCTCCATGACAGGATGTTCTGCTAAGTTTTACCTTTTAGCTGCTTTGTTCACCATGAATATGTTTTCCTGAGGTTTGAATCCAAGTGTGAGTGAATCATTTCTGTAAACTCAGCTACTTTCAGGGTCCAGCATCTCTCTAGCATTACCTGCTCCTCCTCTTCCTCCAATTTCCTTTTTTTTTTTTTTTTGGTATCTAGACCTTTATGTGAACAGCACAATTCTTCTTCAAAAGCCCAACAAATGTCCTTTTTAGTCCCTCTTTTGGGGGGTGAAAAAGGGTCTTTGTTATTCATTGTGCTATTTCAAAAACTAAGCTTCTCTTATACCTCAAAAACAGCTTTATTTTAAAGACAAAAATTCACCAAGCTTCCCCTAAAAGTCTTTTCAGGCAGAGTCCTTAGAGAAGACAGGTGCCTTTGGCTAAATTATCTCTACTGACAAACCATTCACATAAATTTGCTTTTTTTTTTTTTTTTAAGTACATGTCAATAGTTTGATTCCATTTTGTCTATGCAAATACCATTGATAAAAATTTCAATGGAAGTTTTCAGGGAGTGGAAGAGTTCCAAACTAGGTATTGAAATGGGACTCAGGAATAGGATACTAATTCACCAAACTTGCCAAGAATGATCTAACCCAGTAGCCATACAAAGGCAACTGCAAACCATCTACATGATCCTAGATAATCCCTTATACTGTATCTCTAGGATCTCATCTCCATTCTGCTGGGTTACTGTGTGAGGCTCCTTTGGGGCTCCAGGTTTCCCATTTGCAAAATGGGAGCAACTTTGTCATGCTAAATTTGCTGCCTGAGACTGAGTGCTGAGCACTTGGCAGACACACCAGCTCCAGGAATGTTAACGATTGGAATAAACCTTTGAGGAGAGTTCCTAAAATGAATTTATTTGATACTGTTGTTCTGTTGCTGGAATTCTTTACCCTTCACAGTTGCCACACTGGTGCTATGAGGAAAGGTAATTTGTTGAAGCATGTAGAAGGGCTGCCGAAAAAAGCAGGAAGAACTGTCTTCTCAGCTAGGCTGAACTTCCAGTTTTAATCTCATTACTAGCTTGCACAAATATCATAGGTCTCTCTTCCAAAATATTACTCTGTGGTTTAAAGTTCTTATTTGGGCCCCTCCTAAGATTGAAATGTACCACAATGCCCGTCAATCTCACAACTGACAGACCATGTTTAAGCTGGGAATAGTGACAAGTTACAGGGACTTTTTTTTTTTTTTTTTAATCAATTCCAGGAGATTAGTAAGATGCATTTTTAGATACATACCCTCAGAACATTATAAACTCAGTGAGAAGCCAAACTGGAATATCTCAAGTTTGGAAGATGAACAATATTTTGATGTGCCAAGGCTAATACATTATATGTTTCGAGTCTTACTATTAAGACCTGTAGCAACTGTTTTAAGAGATGAGTAGAAATGAAACAAATGGTAAATGTTTATTCAGTCATACAGTTCTGAAAGAAAACAACTGTTAATTTGCATTAGCTTGGGATCACTTAGCAGACTGCTTTTTAAGAGCTATCACCTCTCAGCAGCCCATAAAAGAGGAAGCTTTCATTAACTCCCTTTCTACCTGCTCCAGCTATGTGATATTTAATCCAAATGTACTGTTTTCTACTCACCACGAATATTCAACAAATTAAAACGCACTTCAAAACAGATCATGTTCTTTTTCAGTAGGTGTGTGGAAGAGAGAGTGCATAGGCCAAACACCAGAGGAACAGTGTGGACTCTCATGGACTCCATCTTGCAATATAGATAATTCTAGAATGAGGAAACTTTTGAGTCATCAAATAACATATTTAATATTACTTGAGTGCAACTGAAGCAGTTATCCTGTATAAATAAAAGTTTCATGTCCTATATTTATGGGTAATAGAACCTAAGATATGTAAATGTAGGTAACTCTTATTGTAGAGTAATATAGTAGGGCTTATCCATTAATTAACTTTCCTCTTACTTAAATAAGGCAAAAGAATAAAAGGAAAGGCAGGGTAGTGTCTTGCAGGTTTGTGTCTCATTCCCCAGACTGTAAGCACAAGGTGGATATTCCTAGAACATCCCTACTCTCTACCTTCTCAGAATTTTATGACTTGAATAGAAAAGTAGTTATGGGAACCTTTCTTTGCAGGAAAGACCAATTAACCTTGGGTAAAAAGAGAGAGAAAAGAAAACCTTAAAAAGGGGATGAGTGGGGAAAGAAAACAGTGAGGAGTAAAACAGGCAGTTCAAATTAAGGCAAATGTCAGAACATTTGTATTTGGAAGTTTAAACCGGGGGACCAAGAAAGTCTATCACAGCTGCTCACCAGTAAGTGGGGAGTGAAATGGGGATAGGCTGAATTCCAGCAAGGAGAGGAAGAGATCATAGGGCCTCTTCATCTGGGGCTTGTTCCCATGGGTCAGCAAAGTGACATGGATTAAGAAACGTACTTTAGGTCCCACGTTAGAACTGAGGGATCTTTAGTAAGTCAGAGATACTCTGTCCCCAAAGGAATCACCACATGAGAAGGGCCAGTAACAGAAACCTAGATAGTAGGTGGTGACCTAACAGCACAAACTTCACATTCCAACTGAAACCAAAATGTGGTGGTCAAAACCCACCAAAACAGTTATATACATGTCGATATATCAACATCAATCTCTAGCTCTACTCTTCCCTTTCCAAGGCACTATTACAAATGGACAATTCAATTTAAAGCTCCAGGAACTTTGTAATTACAAATTTCTTCTCTCAAAATTTCTACTCTTTGCCTCAACTTTTTCTGTTGCTTGACTCTGTTTTCAGATGGGGAATACTTGTTCTATTGACTGTTTAGCAATGCCTGAAAGAAGATCTTTTGCCTATATTCTCTAACTGAAATAGGAACACAAGTCCAGCATCCCTAGCTCAATCCCTAGATTTTGGAGCATTTGGGGACTTTTGGGTTAGGGATGTTCAGCTGTTAAAATCGATGCAAACATTACAAAATATAAAAAACTCCTGGAATTGAAACATTGCTGATCTCAAGCATTTAGGATAAGGGATACTTAGCTTATACTTTCTTTTACCCTGTGCTTCATTTTAGGATCTTAAGGTTCATTGTTACTCTTGGTGGAGAGAAAGCATATCTCCAAACCATAATTTTGTACAGATTTACATTTTCTACTGATGTTGAATAGCTTCAGGCAACAGAATAAAGGGAGGCTGTTGGTCTAACTTTGGACCTCTCTATCTCGCTGGTACTGGGTGCTATTAAAAGAATGTCATTTTCAGGAATAGCCTAGCATTCCTATGGCATTAAGAGATGAGGTGAATCTCACCTCAACCATGTCTGACTATTTTAAATCTATTTGTGCTACACATACGCTTTTATCAATAAAAACAGAAGGAAGAAGACTCTTGAAAAGGCAAGTACCAAGAACACTTGGTTATGCAGTAAAAATATTCATTTTGTGGATATTGATCTAAGGTTTAAAATACCTAAATCAATCATACTGGGTTTCCCTTTTTCTGGTAGCACATGAATTTTAGAGGTTTATTTATTTTAATGTCCTGGGACAAAAATATTTTTTAAAATGGAGGTTTGGGCATTTTAACAAAAGGTCAAATGTGTTTTCTTGTCCTATGTATGATTTTTTATTTTTTTAACCTTTGAATTGTCCACCCACCTAGCCCCAGAGTTCCAACTACTGGTCTCTGTGACTTTTCCTAATGATTGGTAGGTCCCTGCTTCCCTTTACAAGCCAAGTTGTAAGAGTGGGTCTCCTTTAGAGCTGTCCTATGAGTCTTAAAATGTTTTGACCTTGGGGCTGGGGTTGTGGCTCAGCAGTAGAACACTCACCTAGCACATGCAAGGTGCTGGGTTTGATCCTTAGCACTACATAAAATAAATAAATAAAATAATAAAGGTATTGTGTCCATATACAACTAAAAAATATATTTAAAAAATGTTTTCAATCTTGTGATTCAGGAAGCTAAAATGAAAAGATATTCTTCAGTTGGCCAAAGAGCTAATGCTCTTAAACTGTCCTTCTTTGGAATTGATAGTAGATCAGAATATGCTTCCTTCTCCAGCAGCCTGAGCTCAAGCCATGGACTTGTGTCCCAATGTGCCTTGTGTATGAGGCTGTCAGAGCACTGCTACCCCTACCCCACAACTGTAAGCCCCTTGAGGGAAGGACTCACATTTATCCTTGGATGCCTGGTACAGAGTGAATGCTTAAATTAACAGTTTTGTTGAATAATAAATGAAGAAATCCTGGTGTGGACACAAACAAATTAATTTGAACAAGTCACTTTATCTTTCTGAGTCTTTGCTTTCCTATCCATTAAAATGCTTTTGTTTTCCTAGAGGAATGGTTAGGCTCAAACAAAGCAATGAACATGGTGGAAGTGCTCTATAAATATAACAGATTACTATAGCTGTTGTTAATAATTACCACTTGGATTTATACAATAAGACTTTTCAAGGACAGAAAGCAGGGAGGTTCCCATTACTCAACAGTTTTTACCATAAGAAGCATAAAAATCCAATATCTAAGAATTCTAAGATGTTATGTGACATCTACCGTTTTTTTTTTTAATTTTATTGTTGTTTTTCTTTCAATATTTTTAATCTCCCCACCCCTAGCTCACCACTCCAAGCCATCACAGATCTTTTCTATGCTCTGGAACCTGCTTGGGAAGAAATGATGGGTGCAGGTGAGAAGATCTGGGGGGAGGTCTACAATTAGGTAAACTAACACTTGACAACATGATGCTCTGCAGAAGGCATCTCCTGGCTCTGCTGAAAGGTAGGCCTCTGCTGGGGAAGCCAGAACAGGCAGGACACCACCATGTCTCCCATCTCCAGTACCAATGGCCCTCACTTCTCAGACTCCCTACTCTTTTACATCATCTGTCCTCCCCTCACTTAGAACACAAATAAGAAACAACCAGAATGAAGGAAGAATACTTGTATATATAAGCCCCCTCTCTAGGGTTGTTTGAGAGCTGGACCTAACAAAACACATAGGTCTACTTTTTGTTTTTTTAAACAAGAACAACTGTTCAAGTACTGATGTAATAGCTTCCCCATTCCTCACGTTCAGACCTAGTGACAGAGAGATAGCTGAATTCAGACTGACTGGTGCCAGAGACTTCATACGATAGCATTTATCTATCACAGAATGAATAATTTCCACAGGCAGCTGAATTATTTGAGAATATATGTAAGTAACTAAAGCTTCAGAAGCTCATTTCCCTAAAAGATGTAAGGTAGTGCAGGTGAATCTAGTGCAGGGAATTATTTTTAAGTCAGTAGAGCAATACAAACAAGTTGTTTGCTTTTTGTCATCTGGTTTGCCTTAATCACAAACTAAAAATTCATTTATAATACTGTATACAAATGCTCTGTTTATATCAGTATCATATGCTGGACGCTTGAAATGGTATACATTAAAATTAAAAACAGAAATCCAAGTTAATGGTCAAAGACAACCAATAAGGAAATGGCTAAATTACAGTTGTCAAACATCATATAATGTGTATATTCCTGGGGCTTTTTTGAACAATAATTATTAAGACTGAAGTGATATGAGTTCCTGTTGAAAAGCCCAACTTACAGAGCATTCATTTCAGGTTGTGAATTGTGTGGCCACCTCTATGCAATGGCCTAGTGACTTTATATCCTCTTGTCAAACCTCAGCAGTTTTATTTGTAGTGACATATGCTGGGGAAGGTTGGAGGTTAAAGTTGATAGGAGGGGCAACAGGAAAATCAACTCACTCCTTTCAAGAGAGTACAACCTTTAACATATTTGGGTCTGTTGGCAGTTTCTACAAACTTTACAAGTCTGTGGTTGATGATATTTTTATAAAACTGATCCTCAAATCAGGTCAGATGGATCCAGTAAATGTCCTTCTAGTTTGAAATAATCCCAAATGGTTAATGTACCCTCCCAGTCTATTACAGTTCGATTTTTAAAATTTAAATTTAAAATGAAAAAAAAAAGCCTGCTTATTTTTCAAGTATCTGAGGTCTTGGAAAAGTGAAATCACGGAGCCACAATTCACTATGTAGTTTCAAAACAGAGTAACAGTTGTAAAGGTTGGGGGCGGTGGAAGAGAGAAAAGGAAATAGAGAATAAGGCCCATATTTGAGGCAAAGTTCATTGGGCTAGGGGCTTTGAGCAAGGAAACTTTTCTTCCCCCAGGGCACTGGCCTCTGTCCTCAAGCAGTGTTAGACTTCAGCAGCCTCACCCTAAAGGGAGCAGGTACTTGACTGTGGCTTCTGCAACACAGCAGTGAGCTACAACAAAGTCATGAACTAAGACCCAGCGATGTCTACGACAACATCTCATTGTAAACCCTGTTTCTTCAACTTGGCACACACTGGTTTACTTATGATTAATGTCCATGTCAAATACTTCCAGTTACCTTTTATCAAATGTGTATTGTGTGCCAGGCACAGTATATATTAGAGTTCACTCAATCTTCATAACAATTCAAATTGTGCTCATTTTATCGATGTGATAAAAAAAAGAAAAAAAGATCAGAGAAATCAAGTATCTGCCCAAGGTCACACAGTAAAGGGTCAAATGGGAATCAAATAGCTTCTCGATTCCCTCTGACCTCCAACTTGTGCCGTTTGTACTTGGCTATACTGCTTCTTGCATTGTAACTAGTGATTAAGTGATTTGTAGACTACTCTCCCCTTCATTTTTGAAAAAAATCAACATAAGTTGACTATAATGTATAGCACTCTTTACACAGCAACCGCAGAACAAGACGCAGCATGAAACATCCTAGGTCTTGTGTTAGGTTAGTGTGTGGTTGGGATGGGGTCTATTAATATTATTGGCTGCTAATTATTAAGAAAAATGTTTTGGTATATAAAGAGGTCTTTAGGTCAAGGTGATAGACAGCAGTTATATAATAATGAATATTTGTAAAATTAAGACAATTCCTATCATCATGTCAACTTGTTTTTGTTTTTTAAGGTTGACTCAACTCTGAGATAAGAGAATTCAACACTGAGTGACTCAAATCTCATTGAGCCTCAGTTCCCTCACTTATAAAATTAAACCGTGTCTGTAAGAGGTCTTGACTAGCTGTAGTAGAGTCTTTAAGTCTGTCAGTTTTTTAAAATCCCCTGCTTAATTCAAATGATTGAGTTCACAAAGCTTTGTAAGTAAACAGAACCCACCTTTATGAATGAAAAATACGAGGCAAATGAAAACCCTCAGCCAACTGAAGTTATGCAACTGATGCTTTTTTTTTTTTTTTAAATTCTGGTAACTGTACACGAACACTTTAAAATAAGTTTACTCAGGAATGACCTGAAAAGTAAAGTATGTTTTCACCCAGAAATGTTTATCCCAAGTGTTAAGGGAATCACCAACTTTTATTTAGAGAGATAATACAACAAACATTTTCCAAACATTGCCACTCATCGTTTAAGACAATGAACGCTGAAACATTTTTTTTTAAAAATGTACAATTGCTAAGAAACTGACATCAATTGAAAATGTTTTTTTGCTATTTAAAATACATTCCACAGAGATTCCTGGTAGATAATGTTTCTAACTTTTAGCAGTATTTTGTTTCCCTTTACTCACAGAGTGTCTAGGAGTGTATGTAACATATATTTACATAGGTCATGCAGGTGACAGATAATTTTATGCTTCTGTTTGTTTCTATTTGACATAGACAAATCATTAAGAGAAAGAAGAAAGTGCTCCACAGATCAGAAGCCCTCAGTTCAAGTTCCAGTGCAAATAAGTTGGACAATAAAAAAGGCAAATTGTTAAATGATGCACAGTATTCTGAATTTCACTATGCCTAGTATTAATAACTTATTTTCCAGTCTAAATTTAACATAGAAGACAACACACATCTTTAATAGCCCATGTGTTTCCTTTCTTTCTTGTCCACTAAACTACATTTGTGCCTTCTCCATTCAGACTTGCACGTCAGCAATAACTTCTTGCTGGGTGGCCCCTCCCTAGTCTCTCTGGTATTTTTTGCTTCCCCAAACAACCCCCGCCCCCAAACAAACAAAACCCTCCACAAAGCAAACACCTCTAATTTGTCTTCCACACTGTGGCTGACGAACTCTCTAAATATCACAAGCAATCAAGTCAAACACGTGCTCAGCCCAGAGGCACTGGAGGCCAGGCCATTGCACAAGACTTCTCTTCATTTGGATCCTGATTTCATTGCTGATGCTATACTAGAATGTTTATAGCTTTCTCTTCCAGGCTTCTGAGCCTCTGCACATGCCATTCCTTCTGTTCACAACACCCTTCCCCATCATCTGTCCCCCAGCTTTAAGCTGAGGTTTGTATGAATTAGCCCCCTGAAACCTCCTTCTGTATTATTTCTCGTGGTGCATTTTAATCATGGCAACTTTCAAGCTATAACTTGTTGGTGCATTTGCCAAAACTGTTGGTTTATTGGTCTGCATTTCCTCTTAGACCCAGTTCACTGGGCAGAAACAAATTGGAGGAATCTGCATTCAGAGGCCTAGCATGGTGCCTGGTTTATGGTTGGCTCTTAGTAAATTTTGCTCACTGGTTATGTGACTGATGGAATAAAATGAATGAAAGGCTAAGTATTTAAAGATATCTGTATTTGGAACTGACTATATGGGAGGCAAGTCTCATGCCTCCTATTCTAATTTCCAAATATTTACATGTACTTTGAAATCCACGACTTTCATTTTAAAGCACATTTTTTTTAAAAAAAATTTATTTGTTCTTTTTAGTTATATAAGACAGTAGAATCTATTTTGATTTACTTATATAAATATGGAATATATCTTATTCTAATTAGGATCCCAGACCCAATCTTGTGAATGTACATATTTTTATAAAGCAATGAGGCCAGAGCTAGATCAAATTGCAATGCATACCAAAGTCAAATAAATTCTTGGATTTAAAAAAAGATACAATAAGCTCATCTGGCCAGCACTGTGTCTTTATAAGTTTAGTATTTACCAAAGAGTGGGTGCTTAATAGAGAGCAATGACAAAATTTACTTATCACTTATAGGTTCCAAGCTCCATGCTGATAACAAATGAAGTATTTAACTTAATATAAATATTTTGGCGGTGAAAGTAAATCACGGCTTTTACAAATGCTTGGGGAACTGCGATTTTTCCCTTTAGTTTTATTATAATCCATTAGAAACCTCTGATGTTTACATTGTTTGTATGCACTGGCTGGGATGTCATTAAGAAAGGTTTGTCATGATCTGGTTGTACACATATTCTGATATATTTGAACAACAAGAATGTAACCACAAATTTACCCTTTCTGTTTACTGGCTAATGGTATATACAGAAGTGAAAGGAAATCATATTTTAGGTATTCAGTTCCTTTGGGAATAGAAGAAATAGACATGGCAGCACTCAAGTTAATGGTCACATACCAGAAAAACATCATGACACAGATGTCCTATGGCTGAAACATTCAATGCCTCATGTTACATGTGGCTAAACAGAGCTGTGCACAAAGGGGCAGGACACCCGAAGATCACTTTCAAAGTTACAGTCTGAGTTTGATGTGCAAACTCTGATTACCTTATCATGATTTGAACAAAAAAAAATGTATTTATTCATTTACAGGTTTATTTTCTCTTTCCTATCATAACATAAGCTCCCTAAGGGCAGGGCCCACATTTGTCTTGTTTGCTGCTGTATTCCTAGAGCCCAGAGTGGTGAGAAGAGTAGGTTCTCAATATGTATCTGCTAAATGAGTGAAGATATCCCCCTTGCCCTCAAGGAGTTTGTGCTAATTTGGTACAGCAGACAGGGCAAACAGACTATCTTGGTCCAACCTGAGGGAGATCTAGACCCCTGGATACAGTCAGAGAGATATTTGAACCTAATAATTCTTGGCTTCTCAACCAAACATGAAAAGGATGCTAATATGGTTGGTTGGTGTTTTCTCCTTGGTATGGTTTAGATATGGTCTTTCCCCCAAAGGGTCTCAGTTAGTCAGCTTTTCATCATTGTGACCAAAACACCTGACAAGAACGACTTAGAAAAGTGAAGTTAATTTGGACTCACAGTTTCAGAGGTTCAGTCCATGGCTGGCTGACTCCACTGTTTTGAGGTTAACATGAGGCAGAATATCTGGCAAAAGAAAATGGCAGAGGGAAGCTGTTTGGCTCATGGAGGCCAGGAAGCAGAGAAAGAAGGGGAAGGGGGCTGCAGGAAAGATGAACCCTTCCAGGGTATACCCCCAGTGATCTGCCTCCTTCAGCCATGCCCCACCTGGTTAGTCCATTCAAATTAGGATGGATTTATTAGGTTACAGTTCCCATAATCCAGTCATTTTACTTCTGAGTATTTCTGCATTAACACAGGAGCTTCTGGGGACACCCGATATTCAAACCAAAACAGGGTCATATGCTGGAATCTTGGCTCCCATTGGGGCACTGTTGAGAGGTGGTGAACTAGTGGAAGATAATTAGAACATGGAGCGCCACCCTCATGAAAGCTTTACTGCTGTCTTGTGGGAGCAGGTCAGGTCTGGTAGGAGTGGATTAGTTCCTGCCAGAGTGGGCTGTTATAAAGGCATGAGCCTGGCTCCTCTCCAATCTCATACTGTGCATCTCTATATGTGACCTCTTCCTCTTGCACATGCTCCTACCGTGATGCTATATCCCATGTTAAGATGTAGCCAGAATGAAAAATAAAATGTTTAAGGCAATGGCTTTATAGATAGCTTCTTATTTTAAAATATGGAATAATTTGACTAAGGAGGAGGGAATGTGAACACAGAAAAACTGAGGAAAAGTTAATGGAAGATGCAAGAAGACACTTGTCTACAAGCCAAGGAGAGAGGCCTGGGATAGGCCCTTTCCTCACAGCTCTCTGAGGTAACCAATCCTGCTGACATCTTGATTTCAGACTCCCAGCCTTTAGAACTATGAGAAAATAAAATTCTGTTGTTTTAGTCACCAGTCTATAGTATTTGGTTAAAACTGTGCTAGAAAACTAAAAAGCTAGGGCATATTGTTTCATTTTTAATATTGCTACTTTGCAAACTGAAATCATACCTTACAAGTACTGTTACCATTAAAATTATTCGATGAGGGCAATGGAGTAAACTGGTCCTTAAATAAGGTTTTCAGACTCACACATATACATCTAGTTGGAAATACTCCAGTCTCGAAGACATGGAAGTGAAGTTTTATTTCTACAAGGGTCTCTCACATGTACAGCAAGAGGCCATTCCAGGACAGCCCATAGGCCTCCCTTTTTATGCTGCTACACCAATTCCTCTTAGGGTGGCAGTCATACACAGGGGTGGTTCTGTAATATATTTTGTTTCAACTCCAGTATTTTAAAAAATTGGAATTAATTACCATTTAAAATGTAGGCGAGTAAACATAAAAATCTTAATTTCCAACACTGAAGAATTAGAAAATCTGGCCATACGGAGCCTGTTTTATCTCCAGAACCACATGGGCTGAACTGAGTAGGGTCTGCTCCAAGTGGAGTCCTACTTGCTTTCAGGGATACCACAGTCCTACCCTTTTATGTGGCTGCCTAGCTACTGGAAGCACCTCCGTTTGCAATCTCTGATCTAAGGGGATGTCATTTGGGCTTTTTAATTGTGACACACATGGAGAGTTAGGATGGTCAAGAGGATATACCATCTCAAATAGCTAAAAAGTGGCTGCGCACCCCATCTCCAACTCACTCATATGCCACCACTAATTTGATTATCATCTCCTAATCTGTTAACAGAACACACAAGAGTTCCCAAGAGGGTATTCCAAAGGGGACACTGGTATTAAACGTAAGGAGTCATCTTTAGGCAAACCGGTTAAAAAAATGCAGGGTTAACTAAGATGAACACACTACCTCGACACGGAACTCTCAGACCCTTAACCACCCTAATGCAGTCAGCAACAATTCTTAAAACTCTCTGACCACTCTACCTTGTTTTGAGAGTGTTTTTCAGTAAACAGTAGTCAGTGAAACTCTGACCCAGGCAAGTCTTTTTTCCATATAAAGTAAAATAGCTATTTTTGCTATTTGTATTATGGATTTCTGCAGTAATTATAGCATCTTAGATGAATATTCAAGTATAATTTAAAAAAACCAGAATAAGACTGCATGATAATTCATTTGAAAAACGAATTTCTCAATTTTTGTTGGATGTGATATGTGCAGAGATGGCCAACACTATAAATCTTTTTAAATTCAATAAAATAATTTTGTATAACTCTTAATAATCAAAATGGAAATAGGAAGATGCATACTTATTTCCAGTTGGATCTAAGATGCCATCTACTGCTTTACTTTAAATTTGCTAACATTTGGAATATTTGCATAATTAATTTTGAAGTCTTGATACTGCCAGTAATAGTTAAAATATGTCACAGTGTGCATTTCTTATAAAGCGTTTGATAAATTGCAATATCATCTTCAAACCTACGACAGCATATGAAACATAATCAACAATTATTTTTTTAAAGTCAGTATCAGTATTATTTCTACCAGAAACTGTAGTGGATTTCTTCATAAATCAAGAGCAAGAGAGGGAGGGGACCACCTGTCTTGTTTTCTTCAAACTGAAAAATTCAAGAACTGAAGATTGTTTATTTCTTTGGCATATACATTAGACTTGTTAACATTTCTTCCAAGTGTAAGAAACTTTGGGAACATCAAATGCCATAACATGAACAATTTGTACCATTAACACTAGTGCAAAATATTTACATCAAAAATGTATTGTGCTTGTTCAAAATAAACTCATCCATTTATCCAACAAACATTTATTAAGAGCCTATTATATGCCAGGCACTGTTCTAGTCTTAAGGATGTATCAGGAAACAAAACGAAAATCTCTGCCCTTATAGAACTTTTATTCTAATGGAGCAAAAAAAATCTAAAATTATTGGTCCTCTTAGAAGGTAAAAGGGATTATGGAGAAACATAAAACAGGGAAGAAAGATGAACTCTGTTGGGGAGCGTCAGGGTAGGCTTGAGAAGGTGGTTACTGTACCTGATTTTTGACAGTAAGTCAGACTTTGGACACACTTGGGGAAAGTGTTTCATGCCACTGAAAAAGTCAATGCAAGGACCTGGGGCAACAATGTACCTGGCCAGTCTTAGGAACAGCAAGAGGTCACAGTGACTGATGTAGAGTAAGTAAGGGGGAATGTGGAAGGAGATAAGGTCAGAGCAATGACTAGGGGAGCTGTGCAGGGCCCTAAGGTCAATGTTGCTCTTACTCTGAGTCAATAGTTCTAACCTAGTGAGAACAAAGGCAGAGGATTCACATGATCTGACTTACATTTGAGATCTGAATGCTATGTTGAAGAAAAGATTTAGGACAGTGAGGGTGGAAGCAGGGAGACCAATTAGGAATTATCTCAGTAATTCAGGAAAGAGAGGATGGTATCTTGGACCAAGCTGGCAGTTGTAGAGTGAAAAATAGTTGGACTCTCGATATACTTTTGAAGGTAGAATCAACAGGATTTCCCCAAAGATCGGAAGAAAAGTGTGAGGGAAAGAGGTAAGAATGAGTCCAAGGTACTTTGTCTAAATAAATGTGAGGATACAGTTGTCACTAACTGAGATAGATTTAAGAAAAAAACCCAAAACTTTCAGGCAGCTAGGTGAGCTGGCACAAACTTATAATTCTAGTAACTCAGGAGTTTGAGGTTAGAGGATTTTAAGTTCTAGGCCAGCCCCAACAAGAGGCTATCTTAAACTCAGCAAGATCTTATCACAAAACAAAACAATAAAACAGGACAGGGGACTTAGCTTAGTGCTAAGGTACCCCCGGGTTCAATTCCTAATACCCAATACCAACAAAACAAAACAAAACTATTTTAGAGACACAAAATCCAGATTTATAATTTGAAATAGCCACCAGATCTTCTACTAGAGATGGTTGAGTAGGTAGATGGATAAATACATGGGTTTGAAATTCAGAGAACAAGTTCAGGATGGACACATAACTTTGGGGGGCACATGGATGATATTTAATGCTATGAGATGATATGTAATCACCAAGCAAAAAGGACACAGAGAAAACAAATAACCGAGTCAACAAATGGGCCAAGGATCTGAACAGACACTTCTCAGAGAAAGATATACAATCAATCAACAAATACATGAAAAAATGCTCACCATCTCTAGCAATCAGAGAAATGCAAATTAAAACCACTCTAAGGTACCATCTCACCCCAGTAAGAAAGGCAGCCATTATGAAGTCAAACAACAACAAGTGCTGGCGAGGATGTGGGGAAAAGGGTACACTTGTACATTTCTGGTGGGACTGCAAACTGGTGCGTCCAGTGTTGATATTTTCCAAATGTTCCTAGCATAACTTTAGCCTCAAATGCAACACTTGTTGGCCAGACAATCAGGCTTTGAAATATGCAGGAGCAAAGGTATACAAAAGGGCAGTGTGAGGCATTTTTAAATGGTTGAAGGGTGTGAGCGCCATGTTTGTCCAGCTGGAATTTAGGGAGTTACACTGAGTGACATCTTGGGATATGTTTGGGATGGGAGGGGTCAGATTGTGGAAGTCTTGAAAAGTGTTTCAGGAGAACTCTGACATTCCTTGCAGGTAAGAGGCAACAATTATTAACCAAGATTTTAAAGAGGTCTGGATATGCAATGCTTCTAGGCTGTTAGCAGGGAAACCTAACCACCTTAGGCTGCTTAAATGGGAAAGGGAACAATGGGAAATCAAAGCTGAGTGAGTAGCTGAATGGAGAGAACTACCTGAGAAGAGTGACCTGGTAAACATATGCAGTCAATATGAGAAGACACAAAGATAAGGAGTTGGGGGAACAAATCCCCTATGGGTACTGCCTACTCATTCTCTGATCTGCCAGTGCCTCCCTCTGAATGAATCACAGGAAGCCATGGGGGGTAAGAGTCTGCTGATGTGGCACATATGGGTCAAACTCCCAATACACAGAATGGAATACAGTCAGAGATAAGCAAAACAAAGAGGGAAAGTATCACTTGGAGCCATGCTTTTTAAAGAGTGATCTAATGACATAGTGCAGGGGAAACAGAGTGGAGAGACTAAAGGTGTGGGAGCCTGGTGCTTTTCTGGTTCTGAAACAGCTGAGCATCCCATGTACTACTACATCAGCAGCAGGTCCAGATGAATAGGCTTGAGGTTCCTGATCCTTTCCATCAGTAATTGTAGAATGTTTAAGCAGTAGAGTAGGATGCAGGAGCATAACCAACTCAATACCAAAGCAATGTTTCACAGACACAGGTCTAAGTGGCTTTGAAATAAGCCTGAGAGAATGTCCAGTTCCTCACCTTTAAGTGGGTGGGAAAGAGGTCACTAGTATGAATGAACATCAGGATGCTGGGCAATGGTGGGGAGAGATACAAGTCATCAGGTCTAAGATGACTTGCACAGCACAGTACAAACGCTGCAATTCTGGGGTGGGAGAAAACTCAGGAAAGACGGAAACGTAATAAGGAATCATCTTTATCTGGGACAAGGAGAGAGTAAGCAAATCAGAGAGACATGGGGGTGACTTAGAGAAGTGTGTGGGAGACCTCTATCTTCTTAAAGAAATGTGAAGCAAGGTCATGGGCTGAGAAGCAAGATGGTGGTGACCACTATGGGAATTATATAGAAGTAATGAAAGAAAATATTCCTCTTGGAAAAGTTAAATGGGTTAACATACAGGATGCTACATCTGCTTCCTTCTTAACATAAACTCTTAACAAATCCTGTGATCAGGTAATAACTTTTGTTTCAAATTTTTCCCTCAAAGCACCACAATTTTTATTCTGTTCTGATGGTATGGATTTCTAAAAGACTGAATCACATGATTGGCAGGTGTTTATTATTTATAAATGGGATAATGTAAGGTGCTAAGAAATTAATCTTATATATAACTAATCCCAAATGCAAGAAACAATTGCTAAATAACAAATTATTAAAGTGTAGGGCAAGTATATATTAAGAAGAACATATGATAGGAACACAACATGGAATCTTTACTTAGCATGTCTGTTATAGTCTACCAATAAGATATAAAATGACTATGCTGTGATCAACTTTAAATTTTAAATGACTCTATACAGTCATTTAAAATATAGTCATTTAAAATTTAAAAATGATCATATAATATGCATATATATGCACATATGTATGTCTTTGGTAATTTAGTGATTTAAGGAAAATTAATCTCAAATAAAAATGATTTAAAATGGTTAAAAAGTGTGTTCTAAGTATATGTTAAGATAAACATATTTAAAATAATTGATATGATAGTATAATATGGAAATCCTTACTTACAATGTTTTGTATAGTCTACCAATTAGAAATAATATGTGTATTACTATGCACAGATCAACGTTAAATTTTAAAAAGAGAGTACAACTATGTATCTTTGGTAATTTTAATGATTAATGCTTTAATTAAGAGATGAAGTACATGTAGACATATGCAATAAACTGACATAATTCATCATACTGAAAAGAATAACATGATAAATGCATATGTATATTGTGAATTATACAACACACATGCAAATCATACACTCATTATCACACATAGGCATTATTTTTCCTACAGTCAAAATGTAACATCTTCAAGTATTACTCCAACTACTGCATTACTCTTTAAAAATAAAGTAGTATGCTTATTTTTAAATATTATTATGCTTTGAAAAAAAAATTAAACCAAGAAACTCAAGCCAATGAAAACAGAGCAGACACTTTTAGTGGCCACATCTCTGTGCAGACTAAACTGGAAACAAATCCCTGTATTATGTATCTGTTGCTCCACAGTGTCATTTAAATAGAAGTCTGAGTACTGGGGAGTTTAGTAAGGCCTTTAGTTACAAGGTCAAATTAATCGATCTACCTTTCTCTTTCTCGTTTATGTATGTTGAATACTGAATATACTTATCACTGAGTAGATGAAAAAATAGCAACATTGGTCCAAAACCAATTTTTCATTGAAGAAGTAATTACTTAAAAACACAGCTCTCAGATTCATCTTTGAAAAAAAATCCTAAAATGAAGGCAATTTAAACATGAATATATTTGGTGCTTAAACACTGCTATATGAATGCTTGGTAAGAGCAGACTGGCTCCCCAAACCTCAACAGACAGGGCGGGCTGAAGTGACAAAGTACAATCAAAAACTCTAAGAACATGCTTAAGGGTATTCATAAATAGCTACTTATCATGTGGTCATGTCAACTTTTTCCACTCTACAGCAACTTGGAGATGTCCTGTTAATTAGGTTTTTGGACTGAACTTAGTGAAAAAAAAAATTAATGTGAAACTTAAAAGTTACTGAAGGAGGAAAAAAATACCTCTTGGATTCTCATACCCATTATGCAGCATTAGTTTTTCTAATAGGTAACAAAGTATATACAAATGTGTTAGATGAGACAATTGATTTTTCTGGTCATTTTGAAAACAATCTGGGTAAAAGTGACTACTTTTAGTAGTAGGAGTACTGCTAAAGATGTTTCCTCTTTGCAGGTGAATTGAAACCACATGTATGAATCAGAAAGAGAAAATCTTTTAAAATTGTATTTCAATGCATTCTAATTCTAATGCTTAAACCTAAAGAGAAATATTTATAAAATCTGCTGTTGTGTGAACCAAAGATAATAGCTTCACAGTTGACTTTTTCTCATCTGGGGTAAGAAGACAATACGTTTATTAATATATTAACATTATGAGATTCTATAACATTTTGAAGATTTCTTTGAAATGAAAAGTCTACTTTACTTTTTAATTAAATCTGTTTCCCAGAAAGGTCTTTAAGGATCTACAAAGTACCGTGCATTTTCTTATTGCTGACAGTTCTTGAAACCACGCTTGAATGCTTTCTTTATCCTTTGGTGAACAATTGAAAGATCATATGCAAAAAGACTGTTTTTTCTTTTTCTTGCCCTATAATTAAGGCATTTTAATATATTTCCTCATAGTTGTTACAAAAGCAAATTATTAAGATTCACAGATTTGAGATGATTTTGATTCCAGTGGTTATATAAACACATAATGTATCATTTTTTTTCTAAACATGGATTTGAAAAATAAAAATACTCTCTCAAGGATAAGAAGATTCATGTGTAGAAAATTAAGCTGAAATTTGTCTTCTTGTGTTACCTTTATATATGTAAATAATGTCCAAAAATTAAAAAAAAACACACTTGGTTAACTATCCTTTAATATAAATTTAGCAAATAATAAATTCATATTAAGACATTTTCTCTTAGTCATATATTTTGAGAGTCTGAGATTTTCAAGAGCTTTTTTTTTTTTTTTGGTTGTCATTACTTACAGATAAAAATACTATATATATGCTTTAAGAGACAAATGAAGATTATAAAAATCACACAAAAGTTAAGATTTTAATTTAAATGTATCTATTCTGAACAAGATACATCTAGAAAGAAATACATTTAGTTTAATACTCTTTAAGTTGGGAAACTATATCTGCAACTTAAGAAAATGCTTTTGTAAATAATGATAAAAAGGAAAGCTTACAATATAAAAAATGCTTTAAAATTCTAAAATTACACATTTTCAATCATTTAAGTAAGTAACAACCAAAAAGATTTGTGCTGCTATTTAGAATTATACCTTTTTCAGGGCACACAAAAACTAGTTAATAGGTTTCTGTCATATTCTGAAGAAATGTTCAGATTTCTTAGTCCTTTTTCTACATTAAAAGATATTGGTTTGCTTTTGGGTTAGCATACTGCACTTGGACTTAGGTAACTTTTTGGATAAAATTCGGAGAATTGAAAAAACATTTTTAGATTATACCTTATGATTTTAAAACAGGTATTGGAAGTATATTAGAAAATATAGGATATTATAATTTTATATTAAAAATAATACTTCTGAACATGACTGATGTAATAATTCCCCTAATTTTTTTGCAAAACAATTTTAAATGTATACAAGGTAGATACCTTTCTATGTCTGTCTTTAAAACTGTATATTACTTTACATCAATCCATCAATCTCTCTCTCTCAACTTAATAACCCTTTTGCTGGAATATTTAAAGGAAGTCCCAGGCACCAAGTCACTCTCTTTACATATTTTTTAATGTATGCTTTAAAAAAAGAGGGCTTCTTATTTTTAATATTTATTTCTTAGCTATAGGTGGACACAATATCTTTATTTTTATGTGGTGCTGAGGATTGAACCCAGTGCCTCACACATGGTAGGCAAGTGTTCTACCTCTGAGCCACAACCCCAGCCCCCAAAAGGACATTTTCTTATAACATAATTTCATAAATAATTTCTTACATAATGCCACAATGGCACTACCATGTCTAACAAAATTAACCATAATTTCTAGATGGTAAGAATTCATACCAAACATATTTAACTTTCAATGACTATCTCATAAAGATATTTCTGCAGTCCCCTGGATGGACTCAAACTGCAGCAAGTTCAACTTCATTTACTTATGACGTCTCAGGTTTCTTTCCTAGTCCAGTTCCTGTCTTTCTTGGTTAATTTTCATGCCCTTGTCTTGTTGAAGAAACTGTTTGGCCTTCTTTTTCAATTTGACCTGGAATGTCACTGCTCAGGAAAATGGAACATTGGGATGACAAAGTGTGAAAACTTCCAAACCTCAAATTTATTCTTTGGCTATCGAGGGGCAAAGGGAAACCTTGAGACACTTCTATTTATTTAATGATCTGAATAATTTTTAGGAAGCTTTTAAATAATTCTTTCATACTAAAAGAGTATAAGGCCATAATCATCATTCATAAAATTTGTTTTATAATATTAGTATCTTTGATATACTATATTATTTAATAGGGTTAAGCTTATTTATTCATAAATCAAATGACACCAAATAAGCAAATTAATGTTTACTAACTCCATGTTTATAAATTCCTCTTCTAGAACATATGAAGACATAATTGCTTTTAGTTATTTTGGGAAAGAAATACAATTAAGTATGTCGCTTAACTTTTTTTAAAAATTTTCTTTTTTAAAAGAATTGTTTAACCAGACAAGCATGTTTTCATTAATTTAATTTGTGAGAAGCTTAAATATTAAGTTGAGTTACTTAGGACTATAAACCAATTATTGGCAGTGTCTTAAAATATCATGTACAATTTTTTAAGGAGAGACAATTAGAAAATTTAGAGGATTATAAAGTGTCGATAAAAATTATAAAATATTAGAAGCAAAATGAAACTTTTAAATGTGGTATCCGGCTAAATATGTAAATTAACATATATTAGATTGGCTTAGCCTTTCTTCAAAACAGCTTTAGCTAATAAAACTTCAAAAAGATCAGTGATGTACCATTTTTAAAAATCTAAAATATAAATGTCTTTAAATGGAACCATATGAAGTGAATGACAGCAAAGCAATCATAGATAAAATTACCAAACTCAAATGAAATAAATTCAAAATGAAAAAGATGAAGGGCAATTAAGTACCTATTTTGACAATGTGAAGTGGTCAAGTTTTTAAAAGTATGACACAGGAACCTTAACCTATCTATATATGAGTGATAAATGAGGCATTTTGTGTCATTACATTCCCATAAATCACTTTCTTTAACTGCTGACGGCTTTTATCAGATCTAACCTTTTCAAGCTTCTATTAGAGTGCTAACATTTTCAACTTTGACACATGTGCAGTTTACAAATTCTGCAGCTGATTAACTCTGGACAGAAGCTCACTGGCATCATTGTCTTCAAGTTGGGCAAAAGCCTTGGGGTCTCAAAAACTCAGACATTTACATTACAGTACAAAAATCTCAATTAATGTAAGGGATTGGGCTGTAAGAATTGCTCAGCGATTATTTTCTGTTGGTAAACAAACATGAACAAGACTTCATTTCTCATGAAACAAGTGATCTAGTAAACACTAAGAAAAAAATTAGAAAAAGAATCCTGGGATGACAAGGACTAACTTCTAATAAAGTTTTTTTCTTTGTGTGTGTGTGTGTATGTTTATGTAAAGATATATATAGCTTAAAATTATTTTCTTTGGCAATCAAGAAATACTTTCCAAAAAATGACTGCTAAACTTCAGTTTTGAGCAATCAAAGCAAAGGCAATCCAAGATCAATATGTCATGTGGGGTGAGGACTACGAACCCCAATAAAACATAATACTGATAAAACCATTTTAGTGAATTTTATGGAAAGTTATTAAATCAAACTAAAATATATTGCTTAGCTTTCCTATAAATTCCAAACATTCTAAGTTAAAGGTTATTTTAGCTAATCCAATCAAGCAATCCATTTCAAAACTAGAAAATAAAAATTCTTATTCTGCATACTTTTAAAACTGTTGTGTTGAGATTATAAAGACAAAGCATGTGAAAGGTAATGCAAGTTCTGGTCAAGTTACTAAAATACTAAATCTTCCTTCATAGAATGTCTTTATTCATAAAGGTGGAATGAACTACTTATTACCAACACAAAACATTCTAAATAATTATAAGATAAAACTTTAATATAATCAAAACACTTGCCTATCAATAGTGTAGAAATAGAGTATATATAAGCTAAAACCTTCTTTCACATTGCAAATAAGACAAGATCCAGACTTTACAAGATCAAAATTTCACAAAGTTTTAATTTTAAAGGTCCTGATTTCTTCATGGAAAGTCAAATATAACAGTTTGAGGGCTTTGATGATTAACACAAAATTGTAAGGTAGATATATGTAGGCTAATGCATTCATGTAAATAGCATATTCATAAATACATTTGAGCAGATGTTCACGAGATTTGTGAGGACAAAGACATCAAAGAAACAGGTAGAAAATAAAACTGATCCAGGCCTGGAAATAAAGTTGAAGTTTAAGGAAACACTGTCATTGACATTAATAGCCAGACAGAATAAATCTTGATGCTGGTTGTTCAACCACCAGAAGCCTGCTACTTCAAATAGCATCAGTTTTGATAAGAACTAGGAGCCATCAAGCCTACATAATAAAATCCAAAGAGATGGACTCACAGCACTAAAGTAAAAATGTTCACAGAATACCTCCTGCGGCAAATTGCCTTTTGTTGATAAATGACAAATCTTAGAAAAATAGTGGGGGAAGGACAACTTTTTCTAGCATCACAACCCATGTAGTCTTGTAATGTCACCATCTAAGGCCTATCCATGACAAATTAAAAACTTCTTTATTTCACTAATAATGTCACTCATCACAGTAGCTGGGCAGTTACACTTTGACAATTCAGATGTAAATCCTGGGTTGCCTATGAGTATTCATGACAAAGGCATATTTATCATTTAAAACAAAAGGACATGACTTCTTGGTGTTCATATCAAAGACCAGTGATGGATGAGGCCATGCTAATCAAAAGACTGGCAAGAAAGAACACAGATGTTTGCTACTTTGATTAAGAAAAGACTATTCCCTACCCCCAAACCTCCCCAATATGATCATTTCAAGTTGTTTTAAATAGATATCTAAGAATTTAAAATTCTCTGCTATGACTTTTACAATAAAATTAATATAGTTTTCCCAGCCACAAATTATAGAGGCAAAACTTCCTCAAATTAGAAAGATGAAACCACCAGAGGAAAATAGGTTCCTCAGATGTAACCCACAGCAGGATTTCCACAACTGGTATTATCCTCCTCAATTATTATTTTTTTCAATCCATAAAATCAAGAGGAAAAAAGTCTGCCATCTCCAACTTTTGCCACAGCACAACTGTGAACTGAAATCAATGTTATGAACAATAGAGAAAACAAGGTTTGAAACATTCTTACATATTTGTTATTGACCATTGTGCCTTTGCTTTTCATTCCAAGTGCTGTTCAAGTTGAAAGCACTTAAAAATAATTGTTCACATTTTAAGGATTATTTAAAGCCTTCTACACAATTAATTCTGGTGATTTTAGCATTCATCACCCTTTTGGATGAGAGAATAAAAATAAGTGTGGCATTAAAAAAAAAAAAAGCAAATGTATTTAGAGCTGGTGCTATTGATAGCACTTCCTCCCATTCCACTGATGAAGAGCTATCATCAGGGCTGGCTAATAGAAATCCAATTTACAAGGCCCTGCTCATTTGAGTGCCTTTCAAGAGGCACAGGATTGGTAACCCTTCAGACCTGCAAACAAATTCCTGCTCTCCTAGGGCAGAACTATTCTAATATTGGGGGGACTGGGAAGTTATCCCTGCAAGGTCACCTTGAAGAAGTGTGGACAGTTGGAAGGGATGGGGTGGGGGTTGTTAAGAAATCCATTTACTACCATTTGTCCTTGCTCAGTGAAGTACACTTGTTGATAAGCTTTTAATAGAGCTGTATACTATAAAAAAAAAACCCTCCAACATAAAGCCATATGAGAGGAAAGAACTACTTGTGTATTACAAAAATACTTGGCTAGCTATTTTTTTTTTGGTGGGGTAGGATCTTCGTCCTCTCAAAATGATGGGTGCATGCAGTCACCCTTAGCACTTGTGTCATCTATTGCTTCTTGTATGTCATATTAATGATGTGGTGTTGAACACAACCACGAGGTTTGAGTCTAAGTGCATTCCATTATGCATTACCAAGTTGTATCCATACATTTACCAGAGTCTACTTTTTAGTATCCATAGTAACTATTATATGTCCTCCTTATAATAGGTACATCTTCTTTTTAAAAAAAGTTATACACATGTTTTTCATAGTGGAAGCTAATAGTTGAATATTTCAGAGGGTTTAACACTCAATATATTAAGAAGTATTTACAGAATAACAAAAATCTTTCACCTTTTGGCCCTTTTATGAAAAATTTACTGGATGCCTAATATATTTAATATTCAGTAGCATGTGAGAATAATTTTTATGCAACTCTGATAGTTAGAAAGATAGATAACTCAATTACTAGATCATCTATCAAAATATTCAGATGTATAAGAGGCTACTAAAAAGATTGATGACTGAGAAAGTCCACTGATTCTCTAGCCATCATATTCATGCATTTGGCCAGACAACATTTTTCGCTGCCTTCACAAGCAAGCTTCATTACCCATCACTCCACTGAAAAGAGTTTATTATGAGGCTGCCATCTTGGCAAGACTATTATTTAGATGATAAATGCTGAGGAGGAAAAAGTATGTCTACTTTCTTTTTTTTTATAAGCAAAAAGATGAGCTTTTCTGACAGATAAAACAAACAGCATCTACATTTCTAATTAACTTAAATTTGGCAGATACAAATATAGGTCAGTTAAAGCTATGATGTTATCTTCTGTCTGAATTTTACCCTTAATTTGTAAAATGTAAATTAACTAATTAGAAGAAAAACAGCATGATTAGTGACAAAATGCTTCAGCTGGGTCTTTGCTTCCTGACATTTATGATCAACTATAATGAATTATTGCTTTTTAAAATAATTGATAGAATTTTTTTTCTCACTATAATGAAAGAAATTTTACTACAAATTTATAAAAGAAGGCCAGGAACCTGGCAAAATGACAGAACTTTGTGGTGTACTTTCTGAGAAAAAGATATAGATAAAAGGCCATAATAGTAGAAACAGTTGGGTTAATTTATGCCTGTGTACTTACGGGTGGATTTGGAGCAAAGAAGTGTATAGATGTTGAATCAGTAATAAACCCAGTTATAAAGACTGTTTTCTATACTCAAAAAAGTATGCTTTAAACTGGGCTCTACTACAGTTTATGTGGATTTTCTGTGTAATCAAGCAATTAGCGGGAACAGTGATGGGTTGGAGTTGCAGTGTTGAATGGAGAATGAATAAAAAAGATTTGGCCACTAGAGTTTCAGTAGTAAAACCTGTCATTGTTAAATAAAACTAATCCATGTAACAGTTAAGGAAAAAGAGGTTTTCAACTATTCCTATGTAGATAAGGATTCTACAATGAGAATAAGTACATCTACAATGTCAGAAATAAATGTCAATTAAAAATTACATAAAATTGGCTGGGAATGTGGCTCAAGCGGTAGCGCGCTCACCTGACATGCACAGGGCGCTGGGTTCGATCCTCAGCACCACATAAAAATAAAATAAAGATGTTGTGTCCACTGAAAACTAAAAAATAAATATTAAAAAATTCTCTCTCTCTTTCTCTCTCTCTCTCAAAAAACAAAAACAAAACCAAACCAAAACAAACATAAAATCCTGAGATTTAAAGCATGCAGAGTGGCCATGGTTTGACACAGCACAGTGTGTGTGACCAGTCTTGGTCAGGCAGAGTAGGATGGAGGCTGTCAGTTATCATAGCACACAAACTTAAGGTCTCATATGCACAAGGAATACCAGGTAAACTGGAGCTGAAGCCACATGGTAGGGTAGACAGAAGCCGAACATGAGCCATTTTGAGCAGGCACTTGGTTTCCTGGTGTTTGATAATATTTGAAAGGATGGAGAAAATACAAAGAAAAATGTCTCAAACAAATAAAGTTCAGTGAATATGAAAGGCAGATGAATAGTAAAAACAATTAAGTACTTCAAAACTAACATTAAAACTGATTTTAGCTAGCCACTAACTTACTTACCTTGGACAAACTTACTTAATTTCATTTAGCAGGCTGTTATCACTTCTGGAGACAATCTTATTGACATATTTGAATACTTTTCCAATATCATGAAAAATGCATAAAACTCTCCACACTTTGCAAAATGTAATCTAAATGCTTGAAGAATATTATTACATTTATTTTATACTGACTAGCTATAGAGACAGCAGGACTATCTTTCTAAATAGCTGCTTCTGATTAAAAAGAATATTTTTATAAAAGTATTAAATTTATTTTATATTTTGGAAATTCATTAATAATAAACATTTTTCTTCCTGTCTTTATACCACTGTGATATTGAATTAAGAAATAATATGGGTAACTAATCAAAGCCCCACTTCACAGTATATAAATTTAACACAGAAAAACACATTTATACACAACAGAAAAGTCTCTTGGCAGAACTTTGGCCTCCACCTAACTCTTCAACCTCTTAGTACATGATATACCTACAAGGCAATTACTTCAAAAGCTACCTAAGATTTTCCTCTACGTACATTAATCTTGCACTTTAAGAGGTAAGCCTCAAACATTTGAATTGCAATAAATTGGTTTCTATCACGAAGATAAAGAAAGACTATAAAACATATAGCATATAGACCTCATTTGTTTAGTTTTTCTCCTGGTAGCTATTAACAATCTCCATTCACATTTGTCATTTTGAAAAACTAATTTAATTTTTTTAATTAAAAGCATTAATAGTTTCAAGATAGGTTTTCAGCTTGATAGTAACTGGGAAAAAAAGGGCTAGAGGAATTTAAAAAGCAATAATTTACATCCATTTAAATTCTTTATTATCTCTGCATTGAAGGCAGCATTTCGTGTTTGAGGAGTTTTATCTGTGTAGAAGAAGAAAGGCAAATAGAGAAATGCAATGAGTGTCAGGTGTCCTGACCAAACCTGAGTCCCTCGGTGTTGCAGGAAGGTCAGACCCTTTCAGCACTGTGCTGGTGTGTCAAAACACGTCAACAAACCATCACACTGCGGGAAGAAGAATGACCTTTCAGTTCTTTATGTTTGGGCTGCCCATGGAGCTTTGGATGTGGGTATGCATGAATGGTTTTCCTAGCTGCTAGACAAATGCAACTCCCAAGGTTTCTTTCAAGTATGACTGTTAAAAGCTCTCAGTTTTTATATTTTGGAACAACTTTCTTAATCCACATAACTCACAGAGGAAAGCGATGTGAAGTCAACTATCTCAAATAGTGAGATTCAATGCTACCAGATGAAGATTACCTTATAGATGTTCAAATGTGAGAAACGTAGGTGGAGAATCAGTAAATTTAGAAACAATTTTATTTGTTCTAAGAGCCATAAATACTGTTCATCAGGTCTCTAAACTTTATCACAGACATCACATTATGGTTGTCTTTTTCTATTAAAAGAAAGGCATTTCTCTACTCTCTCTGTGAAGAACCACTTTACATATTTCTACTGCAGTTGATCCCTAAATCTGTTATCTCTGATCCATTACTTGGATTCCTCTTCCACAGCCCAGTTGCTTTTGAGCATCTCTAAACATCCTAGCTAAAGTTATTGCTCACCTATTTTTTTCCATTCCCAATTCTTTAACAACACCATTATTTTCTCCACCACCAATATTAAAACCTCAACATTGTCTTTGTTCCATAACCCTCAATACATTTTTATTAATGTTGTATTGAACACTGGTCTACTTGCCAAATTCTGTAGATTATCTCCACCGTCTCTTTATGTTTATATGAACTTCTTCCATTTTCACTGCTACCACTATAATTTGGGAACTAATGGATTATTGCAATATGGATGACTGTAGTTCCAAAAACGTTCCTTGCTTCAATTTCTTACTTCCACTCTGAGCATTGTACTACCAGAATATCTATCCTGAAGTTAGGTCCTGGTCATACCAGACTTCTATTCAAAAACTTCCTCTGGCTTTCCAACTCTGTGACCTTCACCCAGACACTTAACTTCTCCATACCTTATATGAAATGGAAATAAAATGCTAGTATCTACTTTAGAGAACTAATATGTAGATTAAAGTGAATAATGCATGTAAGTGCTAAACCAGTGCCTTCAACACAGCTGGTGCTCAATGTTAGCTGATTTTATGATCTATGTACATGCTCTTTTTCCCTATTAGACTGAATTAAAGTCTCTGAAGGCAAGATTAGGTTTTGTTCACCCTTTTATGCCCTGAAATGCATAATATCCTGTCTCCACACAGAAAGAACTCAATAAAAAGTTACTGATTTTAATCATGCATCTATTCTAACACTGGCAGATCAGTTTGATAGAATCTGTTGCATTAGAAATTTGTAGTTGTGAAATAGTATCATTTCACATTAAAATAATGAAAGGCAAATGGAACTGGCCAAATATTGTAGGCTAGTGTTGAGTTCAATGTTTATATAGCTGACCACATTGTCCTTCAAAAAAGAAGAACAGTAAAATACCACGTCTCTGAATGTCCTGTTTCTCTTCCCCAAAACCCAGACAAGTTAAGAAAACAATAAGAGCAAGCATGAGCCAGAAAGACCTGATGTATATTATTTTGAAAGACACTGGCTTTCTCTTAGGTACAAAGGGAATGAAGACAAGTTAGTGTTGTATGTAGAAAGGTACTTTCTTGAATGTACACCAGGATAGCTGCTCTTTGGGATGCTGGTCATACAAGTAAACTAAGCAGCTGATGCTGATGATGTCACCACTTCTGCAGTCTCGAATATAACCACCCTCCCCACCCCCCGCCATGGTAACTGACTCAGAACTGGGGGCACTATGAAGAGAATATGTATCACTCATCTAGTCAACCACCATAGGACAAAGTGCCATAAGGGACAGAGGCACTCTTTTCTGGAGCAGAATCCTAAGGGATGGAGGCATTGCTTGGCAAGGCACCATGAAGAACAGAGATGCAACCAGTTTAGCCTGGGTCACTAAACACTTTTTACTGAAGTCATTGATTTCTTATATGCTTTCTCCATTAAATCTTATATCTTACACGATGTCTCCTGGCATAGTCTTTGGCCTTTCAGGAACCTATCCTACTGCCCTGGCACACCTGGGCTCTAGATGTCATAATGGCCTAATAGCCCACAATGAATGGCTTCAGTTTTATCACCTTCATTATCAATAAGGAGTGCTTTTAAAATACCATAGCTGAAGCTATCAAGGATGACCAAGAGAGCCTCTTATTTGCAGTAGTTGATAAGTTTTGTGAATTCTTAAAAAAAAAATTAAAATTAAAATTAAAAAAAATCCTTTTTATTAAATTAAGGGATTTTCTTTGGTGATGTGATGGTGGTTAGCACAGCTGCCAGTAAGAAATGGGAAGGAAATGACAAACAGAAGTATAAAAGAGAAGCAAAAAGGAGTTAACAAGATAACTTTCTGGTAGAATCCTATGTGAGAAAATAAGAATATATAAAACCCAGGAAACATCTCAGTGTCTGTGATTCAGGTGGGACAACAAGGAAAACAAGAGAACGGAATTCACACAAATATTGTTATTATAGTTTCTAGCTGACTTTGGAAATTGGATACTTACATGAATAGACTACATACAGATTTCTCTTTATGAGTATGAGACATGCAAATCATATTGGTGACTCACTTTCTATATTTCACATATGTGAGAAGGGAATGAGCAAGGGCAAATTAAGGCAAAATAGCCTTCTAACCTATAAGTCACTTATCCCAGGAGATTCTTGAATGATATTAAACAGCAGAAGACACCTAGAAATGAAGAAATGTGTTCCTTAACAGGTAGAGGGACAGTAAAGGCATAATTGCTCAAACAAGGCTCTATCTTGTCAAAGAATTGTCTGCATTACTTTATCCAAGAGGGAGAAGAAGTCCTAATTGAGTGCTACCAACAGAGAATTAAAGAAAGATGCCTTCTAACAACCATATGCTCATTAATGAAACCTTAGTCTTGATCATACAAGCCTTCTCTTCTATTGGGCAAAAAGTATTGATTTAAAAATTCCATTTTAATCCTCAAAGGCCTGAGCAGAAGAGAAGCACAATACATGAATGTGTGTGTGTGTGTGAGAGAGAGAGAGAGAGAGAGAAAGAGAGAGAGAGAAATGTGTATCAAAAGAAATAAGCATGAAATTTGCATAGTATTTTTCATGAATTTTCTATTCATTTTCAATGCTTAAGAAAATTTGTTTATGATAACAGTGAAATTTATAAGATAAAAGGCATAAATAAGATTACAAAGTTAATGTTCAACAAGAGAAACTGGTTTATAACTGGTTAAAGTGTGTGCTAAACACTGTAATTGAGACTCCTATTTTCTTGAAACTAAGATGGGATAAACAGGGACTGGGCTTAGCCTCCCATGGATACAACTCAAAACAAAAACAAAACAGATCATACAACAATTTGTAAACACTGGGCATTAAGCAATAAAGGACTGAGATTTGTGAGTGACGGGACACAAAAGCTCCAGTTGACTACTTGGACAGACTTTCTATACTGTGATGCATAAAGGCTGAACACAGGTGAAGTCCAGTGTTCTCCCTGAGTTGAGGAGCTATAACTTGAGGAATAGGAAGACCAAGTCACATAGGGTTTGTAGGGCAGAATATCATTAGGAGAGAGCTGCACAGAGAATTCTGGAGACCTGCAATAGGTCTTTCTCCTGGATATGGCAGAATATTGATCAGTACATGTATGTGAAGACATATAGTAGTCCCTCTTTATCTGAAGGGGCCATTTTCCAAGATCCCAGTGGATGCTGAAACCGAAGATAGTACTGAAATATACACATATATACATACACTATGCTTTTTCCTTATGCCCTGCAGTACTTCACATAGTACCGGGACTAATGGCGTTTCATGTTTTAGGACCTGTTGCCTCCTTTATGTTATTATTCTTGTACTCTGGAACCATTATTAAGTAAAATAAAGGTTACTGGATCAAAAGCACTCAGATACAATGACAGTCAATTTGACTGCCCAAAATAGCTACTAAATGATTAACAAACAGGTACTTGATGCAAATATTCTGGACAAATGCATGAGTCACATCCTGGATAGGACAGAGAAGAATGGCATGGAAGTTCATCATGCTATTCAGAACATCATATAATTTAAAACTTATGAATTGATTATTTCTGGTATTTGTTCATTTAATATTTCATACCATGGATATGAAACCCTGGAATGGAAAAACATGAGTAAGGGAGGGCTACTGTAGAAAACTTGAATACTATCAACTAATTTAACAGAGTTGACATTTATAGGACATTCCATCCCTCTAAATAAGAATAAATTTTCTTCTTCAGTACATATAGAAAAGTCATAACCATAGTGTGGGTCATAAAACAAATTTCAATAAATTTAAGAGGATTCAAATTAGTTTGATTTCAGTGGAATTAAATCAGAAACCAAGAACTAAAAACTATATGAAAAATTTCCAAATATTTGGAAAAAATAACATTTAAAAATGTCTATGAATAAAAAAAAAGACCAAAGGTAGAAAGTACATAGTACCAAATGAAAATAAAGATATAAAGTGTAAAAAACTGAGATGCAGCCATAGCAGTCTTCAGAGGTAAATTTATAGCACTAAAAAAAAAAAAATGCCTATGTAAAAAAAAAAAAAGAAAAAAGAAACCAGGATTCAAATCAGTAACTTCTGCCTTCTACCTTAGAAAACTCACAAAAGAAGAATAAGTAAGACTGAAATTAAGGAAAAGAAAGAAAATAATAAAGAACAGACATTAGTGAAAGAGAAAAAATTTCTTCAACAAAAAAACAATCAAAACCTGGTTCTTTTAGAAGACAAATAAAATTGCTAAACCTCAGGAATGAGAAAGGCAACACCACAACATATTCTATAGATATTAAAAGACTAATAAGGGAATATTTCAAACAAGCAATTCATTCTAGAACTTTGATAAAAGGATAAACTTTTTGAAAAACAAAGTATCAAAGTTTGTGTAAGGAAAAAAAATAGCCAGAATCCTTGTATCAATTAATAAATTGATCTGTAGTTAAGAACCTTCCAAAAAAAGTACCACTGACCTAGATGGCTTCACTGGGGAATTCTTAAAAAAAAACCTCTGTACAAACTTTTTCTGAAAATTAAATAGGAGGAGGGAATACTGCCCAACTCATATATGAGATAAGTAATACTTAAAATACCAAATCAGACAAAGAATGTAGAAGAAAACAAAACTACAGATACATATTGCATATGAATGCTCATGCAACATTCTTAACAAATTTTATCAAATCCAACAAAATATAAAAGGATATTGCTTTATGACTAAATGTACTTTATTCCAGGAATACAAAGTTTAAGTAATGTCAAGAGATCAACCAGTATAATTCACTATACTAAAAACAAGACCAAATAAACAAATATATATGGTCATTCTAATAGATGCAGAGAAGCATTGAAAAAATATCCAACATTCATTTTTAATTAGAAATTCTTAGCAAATTAGGAATAGAAGGGAGGTTCCTCAACCTAATGAAAAATATCTACAAAAATCTATAGTTAACTCTATTCTTAATGGTAAAAGATCCAATGCTTCCTTCAAAGATCAAGAAAAAAATGTCTACTCTCACCATTGTTAATTTTTACACAGAAAATTTTAGCCAGTGCAGAGAGGCAATAAATAAAAATTAAAAAATAAAAACTGTTGACAAATGACAGCACTATCTATGTAGATAAATTCTGTGACATTTACCAAAAGGGTGAAATATTAATAAATAAATTTTATAATGTTTTAGAATAAAAGACCTATATACATTTTTTTTCCTCTGCAGTAGCAATGTATAATTGAAGAATGAAATAAAAACTATCATTTCCAGTAGTATCAAGATAAATAAAATACTTCTATTTAAATGTGAGAAGAAAATGTGTGAGAAGATATGTACACTGAAAAGTACAGAGTACTTCTGAGAAAAATGTTTAAAGATTTTAAAAAACATTTAAAAATGTTTTCCCAAGTCAAGGAAAAAAATACCATGTTTATGTTTCAGAAGACTGTTAAGGTATCATTTCTTTCTAAATTGATATATAAATCTAATTCAATCCAAATCAAAATTTCAAAAGGCTGTTCCAAGAACTAATAAGCTGCTTATAAAATTCCTATGATAATACAAAGGACCTAGAATAGCAAAAAATAGCTGAAAAAAATAATAAAATTGGAGAATTTATATGCTTTGTTTTCAAAATTATGTCACAATAATTAAGACAACAAGGAGCTGACAGACAAATTCATCCACAGAGGAAAAAGAGAATTCAGAAATAGGCCTATTTGTATATGATCAAAAATGAAATAATAATTTAAATGGGAAAAAAAAGAAGTCTTCTCAAAAAGTGGTGCTGAGGCTCTGGGGTTGTGGCTTAGTGACAGAGCACTCGCCTAGCGTGTGTGAGGCCCTGGGTTTGATCCTCAGCACCACATAAAAATAAATAAATTAAAACAAAAAAAAATACAAAAAAAAAAGTGGTGCTGAAACCTGGATTTATGCATGCTTGAAGGAATTACAATTTATGCATCATAGCATATATAAAACTTAACTGAAAATGAATGTCAGTCTTAAAGTTGAAATTCTAAACCTTTTAGAAGAAAATACAGGTGAAAAATCTTTGTGACTTCTTTGTCTCTTAGATACAACACCAAAAGCATAATCTACAAAAGAAAAAAATAATATATTGGAATTTACAAATTTTAAAAACTTTTGATCTGTGAAAAACAATTAAGTGAACCGAAAAACAAGCCACAGAATAGGAGAAAAAAATGTGCAAAGCAAGTATGTGATAAAGGACTTACATCCAGCATGTTGAAATAACAAAATATTAAAACTCAGTAATAAGAAAGCAACCCAATTATATAGAGTCAATGATTTGCACAGGCACTTCTCCAAAGAAGACAATAGGCATATAAAAAGATTCTCAATATAATTTATCAGTAAAGAAATGCCAATTAAAATGACATTAGGTTATTATTACACAACTATTAGTAAGTGTTAAGTTAAAAAGACTGACCATTATCAACTGATGGGGAAGATGGGAAGAAAATGGACCTATTGTAAACCACTGGTCGGAAAGTAAAAGAGAACAACCAATTTGCAAAACACCTAAATCATTTCATAAAAAGGGAAATATATACCTACCATATGTTCCAACCATTTCATTTGTGGATATTTACCCAAAAGTAATTAGACTATATAAAGGCATTGTGACACACACCTGTAATCCCAGTGACAAAAATTCTCCAGTGTACTTTCATTTTGAATTCAGACTGGCATTTAGACAATCTAGTCAGATTTAATGCCTGCACCATATACAAACACCCAAACCAAACAAAAACAAACAAACAAAACAAATCCTAAATTCCATAATTCTGTGGAATTCAAGAACCAAAAATTTAGGGGTTATTGTATTCTAGGTGTATAGGTATACATCACAGGATTTTAGGTTGATCCCACAGATACATAATTTGAATACTCATAGGCTATTGAGAAAGCAAGAGAGAACACCTGGCCATCCTATCCAACAATATGAAGTGAATATTTAAACCTCATAAGCTATAGAGGTTTTTAGCGTTGCATAGCGAACCCATTACTGACTTATATATTCCAACAGATTTCTCATCATGACTGACACAAGGCTGCATGATGGAGCACAAAGGGCACAGGTATAGATCTCACAGTTTAGGTGCTGCCTCTGTAATTTGTTTCCCAGTTCTCACTCTCAACCCCTCAAAGGCAGAGGTCATTTTCTTCTGGATTAAGATAGTACCTGCAAATGTCTGCTAATCTGAACCATTTTTTCCTTAATAAACCAATCATTTTTTTCATCAAGACTCTGTTTGGAAGCAGTTAGGCTAGGAATGCTGGGCTAGCTGGAAAACTGAGATTAGATAAGAAAGAAGTTTGCTTCCATGGCAGGTACAGATCAGCATTATTAACTAAAGTTTTACAAACAAAACAAAAATTCCCAAAGGCCTAGGCCCTACCACATACCAATTAAATCAGTTCTACCAGATAAAGCCCACATCAATGTTATGAAAATGCTCCCCAGTGAAGTTTGAGAATCATTGCTAGAGACTTCAGGCCATTTTATCATGAATTTCAATATGATCTTTATGATTCTAGAATTCGTCTCAGAAATAGATTCTGTAGTTTTTTGGGTTACTGACTCTGCTCCAGACATCACTTTCTGTTAATGGCCTTTTATTCTTTCCTCACCCTCTTTGGATGATCATAATGGTGTATTTCCATTCTTATGGTAACCACTCAATCCTGTTTTTTGTTGTTGATATTGTTTGAGGTAACATTTGTGAACCATGTTACTTTATCATAGTAAGTGAGCATGAAGAATCATATTTTCAATAATTCTTTGGTACTCACTCTAAATTTGTAAAAAAAAATGGTCAATATATTTCCTTCATAAAAATCTTAAACATGCCTAAAGATAGCAATCAGATACATTTCTAGTCTGAGAAACCAATTCATTAACATTTTCTTATAGTTCTGTTTTTTTTGCCTTTTAAGTCTTTGATTTAAGTCATTCCAGTTTCCCCCAAACCATCTCTTTATTGCAAATACCACTGTAAAGGCCAAAGACAGCATTTCTCTTTTTTATTCAATTGTGTATCTAAAGTCATCATTGAAAACAATGAAGGATGGCAGAAAATATAAATTCCTTACTGGGGAAAGTGGTGTTATTAATATTTCAGATGCAGAAAAATTGTGTTTAACTATTACGAAAAATCATTCTTATGAAAGTACTAAATATGCAGAAAATGTTTCCCTCATTCTCATCAAATATTTTGAGGTTACCAGAGATAATAGCAGTGTCAAATATTTGTCGGAAACAATGGCACATCAATATCTCACAACCAACTCCATTAGGAGAGATAGAAAAGCAAATTATTATATTTTACCTTTATACAAGTCCTCTCCAGTGCATTTGCTAATTATTAGTCAATCTGTCTCTTGCTGCTGATGAATACTTGTTAGTATATGGCAGCAGTGCCTTCCAAGGCTGCTGTAATTGAAGGTTGCAAGAGCTTCTATTGCTGAGGCACACACTCCAACTTAAGACAGATGTGATCAGCCTTGTTTTTAACAAGACTGAAATAACTGGAAATCTGTGATTTGGCTAATTGTAGGCTTCCTGAAAGTATCTTAATACAGGAAAAACTTTGGCCATTCTCTGAGAACTGCCTTCCTTAACTCTAACTGCTTGGCAGCCCCATTCTAAATGCCTCTCATCTCAGGTTATCATAGACCAGAGAAAGCAATCACTAGACCATTGAGTAAATAACTCATCTTTAAAAAATACTTAGAGGTAAGAAATAAAGTCAAATCAATTCTTGTGGCAGAAGGTATTAGGTTAGCACTGCCTCTAAGACAGTAGACTCTATGGAGCCAAAGGTTCAAAACTCTGACAGATGGAACTCAGCTCTTAATTTTTTCAGTAGTACATAAATGTCTTCAAGACCATATTTCCTCTGGTGCTCATTTCTCTCATTATCCTAATACTGGTACAAGAAATGGTTTTGCAAGATATACATACTACCTTCCTTTCACAATGTGCCTTATACCCAGTCAAGAGGGATCTGTACCCTGAATCCAAGTTTTAGAAGACTCTGCTCTGGTCCCACTCTGGTTGTGGTGAAGAGTCTATGGGGATAAGACAACATCTCTTCCTGATACCTGTTCCCCCAGTCCTTTCTAGGCCACACTCCATTTAGCAAACTTCAGAACTTCCTGACCAAAGAACCCTGAGACCACTCCTAGGGCCTGCAGCCCTCTTTCAGGTTCATTCACCTGATAACTAGGCAGGCCAGCAGGGTTTGTGGGAATGTGCATGGAGCTTGGATGTGCAGACTAGTGTGTGCTTGACTCTTTTCTAGGTGGAGTGGAAAGCAGGAAGAGAAGAGTGGTAGGCTGTGCAGTGGAGCCACCTATACTTGCACAACAATAAAAAGTCTGGAATTCTTAGTGCAAATCTCAAGTTCCAAATCTTCATGTAGGATAGAATAAATCTTATTTAATGTCTGTTAAGTTGATATATAACTTTAAAAATTTAGACACATGATATACTGGCCTCTGCCCCAGGCCCAGTTCCATGCATCCTCTACAGAAATTATAGACTGCTCTCTACTTAGGATTTTCAAGGCATTCCATGTAAATTTCAAACCAGAGAAGTTTGACATTTTGGAAAAGGAAATAATCAACATAAAACTATAAATATTTATGTAAAAACTTTATAAAATGCATTTGTCACTTGGGGACCAGTTATTTTCTATTTTAAAACTTCTCATGTAAATACACTTATGCTACTATTCAAAAAATATATCTGCAAAAACTTTATACACCTAAAAAAATATGCAAAACTCTTTTAGAAAAATGAACAATTTTTCTCACTGCCCTTTTGAGGGGCATGCCCAAATGAAAAACAAAATGGCTCTAATAAAGTTTAATGTTACTATGTCTTATATAATCCTTACCAGATGCTTAAAATATTGTTGCCTTTCAAGTGTGAGTAAATTCATTTGTATAGTCATTCATTCACTAAACATCTATGCATTACCAACTATGGGCCAGACATTCTTCCAACTTCTGGCCAAAGATGGATAAAACAAATAGATAATATGGAACTCAATATTGAAGGTAACAAGGAAGCAATTACAATATTTGATAAATGCCATGAAATTATTAGAACACATCAGGGGCAACAAACCCAATCTTGGAATATAGGAAACTTTCCCCCAAAAGATTCAGCCAAGTTGAATGCTAAAGTTAACTGAGTAATTTATCTGGCAAAGAAGGCAACTAAAAATATCTAATCAGAAGACTTCTATATTCCATCAGACAGTGATATGGAGGATAAAAAGACAGTGGGAAAACAATTTTTGTTGACTGCCAGGCACTATGAATCTGCTTTATATGCACTAAATAAATGATCTTCACAACAACGGGACAAGGAGAGTATTATTAACTCATTTTTTTGAGTCGAAAACAAGGACTCTGGGCGAGTAGCAAATTGCTCCCAGTGATAGGAACAGAAAGTTGCACAATCTGGATTCAAATCCAGTATTCTTTCCATTACTTTAAGGATAACAAAGATGTAAAGTCAAATTCAAAGAAAAGTTTGTCTCACTCTTTGCAGTCAGTCAGCTCAGATCTTCTTTGAGAGATATATCTACAAACTGCGCTCCAGCTCTTAATAGTCACCACTGATAACAATATGCCTGAGTGTGCCCAGAAGAGCAGATGGAGGGTCTGAACTTGTAGTAGCCATTTACATGTTCTCAATGGGTAGTTGTTGGACACCCCATATGAGCTCTGTAGCATTTGGTTCTTTCTTGGTCATTAAAGGTCACTCAGTGTTTTTACTAAATAGACCCATTTTTTCTTTAATCACTGAAAGTTAAAGTTTCTTCTGCTTCTCTAAAAGGCCATATGTTAGAAACCATGTATGTAATCTGGCCTTAGATTATAGAATTGGTTTTCTTCTCTGTCATTATCTCAAAATTATAAGTTATATCTAGTAATGTAGGTCAAATTGTCAAATAAAATTCACTTTATGATTACACATGTAGGACGACAAAGTATTTCTGTATTGATTTTCATAAGAAAATATGTTTTCTGGCAACCCTATACAATCTGGAACTATATCCTGTGATCTAATCACTGCTTACTAGAGTTACACCATTTCTTTTAACTCTGTAGAAGTGGAGACTGAAAAATTTTGAGGAGTTATATAGTTAAGCTTCATACCTGGGATGCAGGTCTGCCTATGAGAGAAGCAAAGTTTATGTATCCTAGTCATTATATCTGATTTTGATTGCACTGCAAAATGAAGAAATTTCAAGGTGAACTAGCCAGGGCAAATTTCTAAAGTTAATGATGGACAGATTACATAGAATAATTTGAAATGTAAAATAAAAGGAAAAACTCAGTTAGAGGCTTTTATTCAAATAAGCAAACTTGTGCTTTTCTAAATGATTCCAACTACATTCTACTCATTTATTCACAAAAAGTATTATGAAGAGCCTAATGAGAAAAGAGATAAAAAATTGCCAAAGAGGGTTTTATATTTTAGACTAGATGGTAAGGGTTGTCCCTCTGTGGAGCGCAAGCTTGAACAGAGCCTTTAATGTCATGAAATTTATGTGGAGATCTAAGTAAAGAAAATTCCTAGCTAGAAGGATTAGTCAGAGAGTAGAAACAAGGAATAAGGTGCAAGAAAGGCAGTGTGATGGAAGAAGTAAATTAGGAGCAGAGAGAGAAAGTGAAGTATATATGGAGAGAACTAGGGCTGGAAGGGAGAAAGATCATGCAAAAGAGCACTGAATATCATGGTAAAGAGTCTGGATTTTATTTAAATGAATGGGAAACAACTGGAGAGTTAAGTAGGGAAATGACACTATATGATTTATATTTTACAAGACTTGGGTAAGAAAACCTGACCACAGGACTATAAGAATGAACCAAAGGAGATCAGTCTGAAAGCTTTAACAACTGCTCAAGAGGTGACAACAGATGCTGAGGCAACAGCAAGTGAGTCAATAAAAAATAATACAACGTGAGATGTGGTAAGATAGAGCTGAAAGAACTTGCTGATAGATCCAGGATAATACTTAGGTTTTTGAGTTAGCTATCTGGGAAAATTGTGGCACCATTAATTGAACTGAGGGGAAATGGGAGAATAACAAGCTAGGGAGAAAAAAAAACACCAACGGGTGGGTTTTAAACATGTTAAATATAAGAGATGTATTTGATACCCAAGAAGAGATATTGATTGGACTAAGAAATTTGTACTCAGGGAAAATGTTAGCGCTGGGGATAAAAATTAGAAGTACCAACATAAAGATTGTATGTAAAGCCATACGAGCCACTGAAATTTCTAAGGGATCATCTTGGGACTGAGTTTAGATGAAAAAAGAAAAAAAGGTAGACACTGAATTCCAGAGCCCTCTTGCTTACAGACTGGGAAAAGGAAGAAGACTAGCAAAGGAGACTGATTATGCTGCTGGCATGGTGGAAAGAAACTCAGAAGAAAATGATATTATGGAAGCCAAGAAAAAAAAATGTAATAAAGAAAGAAGGAGTGATATGCTATGTCAATGTTACTGAAAGCCTGAGATCAGTATATCAATACTTTATGAAAAAAAGTTCTTACAGAAATATTAATATAAAAATTAGAGGCTCTGCATTAATTTAGTTGGAAAAATGAGTTTACAGAAATGCATTATTCTATAAATATTAATTAAACTATCACACAGTAAAATTTAATCTTTAATCTGAAAAGAGTGTGACAATTGTATAACATTAGTTTTTATGTCAACTACAGCCTTATCACAAGAATAAAACAATTAGCCCAAATGTCAATCAGAAGCTTCCTTGACAGTCTACCTATAGATGGGAGAGAATTTCTTCCAACTCTGAAGAGTTTTATCAGCTGCTATGTGAGCTGTTGAGGCAAAACAGTAGGATCCTAAACTTTAACAAATGGACCAATACTAAGTTCTCCTGTCAAAATGCTCCCTTGTCTGGTATATATTCAAAGAATATGTTCATGGAATGTTACTCAACAGTAGTTTAAGTAAAACATCTTAAAAGGTTAAAAAGTAGAATGAAACAAGATAATATTAAAATCCAATCCAAAGGACACTATTAAATTGTCTATTCCTCAGACCCCCTCCATCTACATCAGGAATCCATAGGTTTATCACATAAGTGACTAGATTATTTAATATACCTACAAATGGTGAGTGCCAGGAACATAGTAGCCTCAGTAAAAAGTTGAGTTGTTTTGAAGTTAATACATACTTTTGGAATTTTTAAGTAAGCTCTACTATATAGGATTCAATTTATAACTGTTCCTCAGAAGAGACTTAACCAGTTCCAAAGAAGGGGAAATAGTCTCAAAACATACTGGTTTACTCAATTGCTTTTTTTTTTTTTTTTTAATCCCTTGGCAAACTTATGCAATTTCATTTTCTTGTCATTGATTTCCCTATACTATCAAAAATGATGCTTTCTTTACTATTTCAAACTAATCATAAAATTGCTAAAAAACTAAAATTCAATTTGCCACATTACTGTTAATTTGAATAATGGCTGAATAAAACACGGGAAACGCTGAAGCAGCATTGATTTCTAAAACATCTTGCACTTTCCTCCTCCATCCCTGTAAAGTAAAGCTCGGATGCTACGCACAATTACACAAGAAAATCAAGAAAGCCATTACATTCAGCATTTTGTCATGATCATTGTTACCATGGCAAAAAGTAGGCTTAGTTTAGCACAGCTGCTACAGGCGAGGTCCCCTGGCCTTTTGTAAAGCTGAGTAACAATATAATACCAAATTCCATAGCCTGCCACTGTTTCTTTTCCAGGACAAGGCTGTTGTCCACAGATGCTACTGTCTCATTCCTTAATGCTCTGGCCCAATGTAATCTTATTTCCGTATTGTTCCTGGTGGTCAGTGACCAAAAAACGCAGTTAATCTAGGAAGGTTAACACTTGACATACCTCCTATCCTAAGAGGAAAAAAATGTGGGGTATGACAATTTAGGCCTGGAATAATAGAAAAAAGTGAAGTTTCAATAATTGCTTTATACAGGAAATTAGCACTGTGCTGGAAATATTGCAGGCTTGGGAGTGAGAGAAATAAATGCAAGCCCATAGTAACCAGCTAACTGGAATATTATTTTCTTTGAGAATCAGCTTAGTTATTTGCAAAATGGGGGAAAAAAACTAACTTCCCTATGAGGATTAATTGAAACAGTCTGCAGGACCTGGCACATGGTAGGTACTCAATAAAATAGTATTATCCTCACACTAGCTTTCTTAATTGTTCAGATTATCATCTCTTCAAGAATGTTGATAGAAGTTGGTAGATAAACTGTTTTCTACTGTTGGAAGGTAAATTATTTTCATCTTTCATATTTGGATATTTTAGAGAGTTGAAGATAAATTATTTTTTACGGTCTCACAGTAAGTACAAATTTCACATCAAAATGATAAAAATCCAGTGTTTATATCATAATGTGCACATCTTGTCATCCATATTTTAAGTGACACCAATGTTATCACCATAAAATAGGGAATAGAGTATATACTAATTGTGACCTTATGCAGAGATTTTTAGTTTTAAAAAATAAAGCAACATTATGAAAGCAGAGAAGTTTCAGTGATCTGAAATGAATACATTAATCAAGACCCTATATTTACTAGGGGAAAAAAAGGCTACTAGCATTTTTACCAGCTAAATAAAATATTTTTTCTAATGAGATTTCAGCTGAGTATCGTTTATCTTAAGAGAAAAATAATGGGACCTTACCTATTCCAGTAGCTCCAGAACTGGTCATGCAGGTAGGCGTGGTGGCTACATTCATCACCAAATGAGGCTTTGCTTTCAATCCAGTGAATTATGTGCCCTTCTACAGCTAAGGGACAAAGCATTACTAATACATAGTGAGGGGAAGGGAAGATTGAAAATTCTGAACTCTGCACAGGCCTCTCTATGCTTCACGTTAATGAGCAGAGGGTTAGCCCTTTACCTTCAACTATGGATGTAATTATGAAACAACGCATTGTGCATGTTCATCACAAGGAACATTTATGCTACAGTCACATGCTTTTATTTTCATCACACTCTTTGAAACTCCCTTCCCTAGTTCTGAGACTGCTGTTCTACAACTTGACAAGAGGAATGTCAAGCAGACCAAAGTGAGTCTGGCTATTCAACAGAACTGTTTTAAAAATTCTAAATTTGAAGAAATGAGGTGAAAATGGCAACCCATTTCTTAAATATATGTAAAGTTTTTATGGCACAGATTCCTTCTGAACCTATTATTTTCTGCTACTTCAAAATCATCTTTTTCCAACTATTTCACCCATACAGGTAAAGTATTATAAAGCTAATCTTTGGTGACATTTGCTAATCTTAACATATTAAAGGAATGGAAAAACATATCCCCTTTCCCTATAAACAAACAAATAAGTGAGTTTAAGAACTTACCAACTGGAACCTGTAAAATAAAGTCTGGTGTTTTGTCATAACCCTTTGCACGAAGCTGATCTTCATCTACAGGAAGAACAAATACTATTACTTACAATAGTATTCCATAAACAAGACACCAACATAATTGCTTTTCTTTCTTAAATATGTGTAAAAATTACTAATGCAGTCATACATATCTTTCTTATGCATGCAATACTATGTCAGAGTAAATGATTTTCTTAATAAACCTGAAGCACAGATACAAAATGCTTCTTTGTTCCTTTTGCATTTTTATGTCTTTATTATAAACATCATTAATCCAAGCTGTCATAGAGCCACTTTTTTTTTTGTAATTGAAAATACTCAAAACAAAAATATATACTTACCAATTGAAAGAAAAGAATTTCACTACTATGACCATCAGTAATCACTAATGTTATCAGCTAATATTGACAATTTACAACAAGGCCCAAGTACATTGGCCATTACAATTATGAAACAAATACATTCATTAAAGCCGATAAGAAAGTTTTGGTTCAACTAGCAAAACTATTCCTACACACAAGAAAAGGACAATGAGATTACTAGAAAGAATTAATTATCTGCTTAATTCCTCTGGCATGTCACTGTTCTGTTTTGGGCATTTTATTAGCATTTTACAACAGTATGTAATTTTGAAAAGCAAACAAGCTTTAAGATTTTTTCCCCTAAGTCTGTTCAATTTCTTGATCCTTTGTAAACATCAATGATCCATTCAGAAGGAAGCAGGAAAACAGGAAGCTTGACAAAGTTGAAAAAACTCACAAGGTGTTTGATTAAAAAAAAAAAAAAAAAGATCCTTCAATATTTTCTAAATGCTGTCCTTGACTTCTAATGGCATTACAATGTGATTTCAGAAATGGGGAGTTCTCCATTAGATTTTGGAGTGACCTGGTCATTCAATTCCAGACATGGCTTTCTGTCTTCACCCAACCTCAACTAATGGCCCAACCAAGTAACAAGGAAGGCTGTGTGGTCTCTTAACACCTACTGGGCTGTTGACATTGCCATGCATCCCATTCGCCTTCCTGCATCACCTTTGATTAAAATTAATGGCCCATTCCCAGTGTTGGGTAGCTTATTTCCAATCCATTTGTCAGCCCAAGACAGTGGTTTCATGGCCAATGTTCAGAAACACTGTTTTAGAACACTCTTGTGTATATCTTGAAAGGTCAGCATTTTAAACGTAAATAACCTTTTTAATAACAAGACACATCTTTAAGTAGATATTAAATTAAATTTTGTTAAAAGTCAAAATCTTTCACTATCCAGATTTTGAAGGACTGATACCAGAATTTGAAACAATTTTCCTTCCTTGAAATATACATATAAAAAAACTGCAAGTAAACTTTTCACATAATAAAACATAAAGTAACATCAATTTTAAAATAAGAGAAACTTGAAACTGGGCTATAGATGAATAAGATTAAAAAAAAATCTGTTCTCTAACTGTACTTTGACCACAACAAGAAGAACATTAATGGAAAAGGCATTTATTAAAATAAGCTCCACTGCCTTGAGCTGATGTTTTAGATAGGTGATGAACAGTTTTAAAAGCTGGGTTGACATTAAAAAAGATAGATTAATATTTTATTAAAACTATCCTAGCTTGATCAACCTTTGCAGATGCTAAAATCTGTTTCAGAAAGAAAAATGATTATGTTTCTGACAGCAGCTCAAAACAAAATTTCAAAGGTCACTAAGCAATCCAAATGTACACAGAGAAATCCCTTTAAAAGCAGATACACACTTCTCTTCACTGCACCAAAATTACTAGTACAATACCTGCAATTTAAACTACATGACTTGCTTAATGTGAAAACTTAAAAACCCAAGCCCTAAAATCTGAACACAGAACATCAAATGAGCCTGGGGAAATTTTCTATTATTTTGTGGAGAACTTCAAAATACCACTGGTGCATATTCATTACTCCCCCCTTCCACACATACGTATACACACACACACACACACATACTCCTTTTCTCCTTCCCTCTCACTTACTCAATATGAAGTTGATCAAACCAATAGTAATTGTACCCAAAGGACAGCATCTAGAAGTCTATGTCATCACCAGTAATATCAGACTTGTATTTTTTATAATAAGGTTATTCCAAGCATCTGAAACATTTCTTCCTTTATTTACTAAACTCTCACTGCCTTACATTACCTGTTTCAACCTTCATTGTTTTCTTTCATTTTAGTTTTCCTAAGAAAGGAGGAGGAAACAACTTGGCAAAGTTCAGAGGAGATAACAGAACAAGTACAGGAAGTCTACTTGTGAACAAGTGGCTTTGCTCTCTTGCTCTAGGCCCCAGGAGAAGTTTCTATCACTGATCACGTCTTTGGAAGACTTTTAAGGTCAGCCCCAACAATATGGCCTGATTTCCTGGCCTCTGCCTTATGCTTCTTTCTTGATTCCTCAAACCCTTAAAGATTTCTTACCAGTAGTCCATTATCCAAACCATTGGGTATAGATTTTAAACTGGGCTGACATGCCAGGGTCTGACTCTGGGACCTTGAGGTCATGCACCTCAGTGATCAGTTCATGCTACTTCCCTTCATGCTTGTTCTGTTTGCTCCCTGTACGTTGTGCATGGGCCTGCCTTTCATATCCTGCACTTGATGCTGTTTCTCTAAGGACAGGAATCTTTTCTTCTCATTTTTTAACATCCTAGTCTCATCACCAGCATATTCTCTATACACACTTAATGCTGAAAAGGATAACTGAATAAAATACAAGTATATTAAGAATAACTGTGTTTTCTTCAAAGCTTTCCTAGACTGGCAATAATTTTCCTTCCCATTTAACTCCCTGTGCAGAGGTAAAACAGAGAGGGTACCAAATTTGGCCCAAAGTTCATTTTATTTGATAATTCCTGCTGTTTATTTTCTATCTTTGGTCCCTAATGTCTGAACCTAAGGTTCACCTCATTTGTAAAGGAGGGGACTGGGTGCCTTTTGTTAACATTGATGGGAATCTCACTTTTATTTATTATTTTTTTAAAGTCAGTGGGTCATCAACAACATTGGACTTATGCATTCCTTAAGGTCTGGGAAGAATTTCTCCACAAAACCCAAGCTGTGTCTGGTGCTATTGCTGGGCCATCTCTTTGGTCACTTTTCCAATTTATTTTATGTCTACTAATCTATCCAGATTTTTGTCTCTTCTATAGAAAGTTTCCCAATTTATATTTTCTTTGAAAATCATGCATTTCATACAGGTTCTATTAGTACTTTCATATATATGTATTTGAGCTAAGTAATTAGTTTTGATTCTTTGAATTTCCCAACCAGAAATGAGATGTTTAAGTAATCTGTTGTTTTCTTCAAGAAAAAAAGATCATGATTTAGAAAAAAACATAAGAATAATATTAGCTAGAATGGGGGGTGATTAGGTCAATAATACAGGAGGGAACTTTTAGTATAATTTCCTCACAAATCAATCTCCAAGTTCTGCATTATACCTTATTCAGTGAATTTAGCAGATATGAAGTAAGGCTCTTCTGGTTTAGGTATATTCTTTTTAAATCCAATGTAATTTGTAACTACTAAGCTCATTAATGTCCTAGTTCATGTGTTCACTAATAAAATAAATATAAAATATAATCACTTAAAAGCAGACTTCTTAGTCTCTAGGAAAAAAAATGCAGAGTTTTTAGATAATGGCTGTCTCATGAAGCACAGTATTTCTGAGCTGGTTAAGTCTTAGAGTTACTAGCCTAATATTCCGATTTATTCATAATAAAAGTGGCCTAAAGAAGTTAAGTTACAAGACCTAGACTTCTCAAACTGTTAAAGATACAGGATAAGAGCCCACGTCAACCAAGCTACCACTCTTCATTATGGGACATATTTAAATTTGATCATGTATCATACTTATGAAGTATATGAGGATTCTTACTTTCCTCTTGTAAGAACAGTACATACCTGTCAGATATTAGACAATACCTGCTTGAAGAGGAGATAGACCAGATAATCTTGATTTCTAGCACTCCAATGATCCTCTCCCCAATATAACTTAAGAAAAAATTAATATAATTGCATCCAAAGATATAAATTGATGTTAATTTAAAAAAATCTTTAAAATTACTATTATTTCAATTGTATAAAAACAACCCAGGTCTTTGTTTATTTTTAACTTGTCAGGCCTGTCATTAGGGGTTTGTTTTTAAAAAGGAATTATACATGCATAAAGAACATTGTGAAAGTTTAATTTCTCTGGCCTTTGAATTACCTCTCCTCCAAATACCCAAAATATCCAAAGCAATTAAGTACTAATTACACAATTTCTTTTTATAAAATAAAGGACTGACTTTGAGTCAGAGAACAAAACACATCTGAAACTAGTTAACATATACTTAAGACTCATAAATAGCATGAAGACTATTAAGAAAAGGTTTTCGTTTATTTAGTTTTATTAAAAAAAATTAAGAAATATCGTTATTCCCAAAGAAACTGCAAAATTTCAGTTCACAACATTTAAAAATGAAAATTAACATTCTGATGTTCCTTTTCTCTATGAACTTGTCAAAAAGGTATAACATTCTAGATTAAAATATATTGATTTAAAAAATCTTTTTAAGACCTCATGTATCTTTACTAAATTGAGGGAGGGCAAAAAATCACATATTAATACAAATGAAAACTACTGTATATCTTTTTTAACTCTGGTATTTTGTTTTTTAGTGCTATTTTTTTCCAACACTGCCTTAGTCAATATATGGAGCAATCACCATTGTTCATATTTTTTGTTCCCTAAAAGTAATTTTCACAGCTTTTTATACATAATGTAAGAAATTAGCAAGGCTTCAGTAATAGCTGTTACTATGATATGTAAACCCTGTGCAAAGGCACACGGAACAGATATATTGCATAGGGGGACTGATAGTGCAGATAAATGAAATCTTAACAGAACCCAAAATTTCATTACAGCCATTAGTTTCAACCTCTTCCCCCAAAGCCTCTTATCAAAGCCACTAATAAGGACTACAACTGACTGGTCTGACCTTGTCCTTTGTTTATGTCTTTAGGGGACAATACTAGGGAAAATTGAAGTGCCCTAAAGATAGGAAACAAATGGGAGGTCAAGAAGCTGGAGCAGTACAGAGAGGCTAGGTATGCTAGTCCCTGCTGCTTGGAACTGTGGAGAGGAAGTAGATGTGAATAACAATGAAAAAGTAAAAAAAACAAAAAAAACAAAAAAAACAACTTTTCTGTATTACACCATTTCACTCTAATCCTTTTGGTTTAACACCAAAAATAAAGGGACAAATCAGCATGGTGGAGTAGAAAGATCCAGGATAGGACAGGTTGCTGGAAGGGGCAGTAGCTGTGATGCAAGTTTTTTTCTAAATAAAACAAGGAGATCAGACTGAGGATAAGAGCTCTTTCCAGCTCCAAAATTCTGAGGAGGGATTCAATGTTAGCCTTTGTCTGCCCCAGTTCCACTGAGCTAGTCACTGATGTCAAAACCTTCTTCAGAGCTAGCTCCATCTGTCCTTAACCAATCTCCATGGAGAGAGACATATTAGCAGTTCTGAGACACAAAGAGGATTTTCTACACAGATGGACAGATTCATGTGCACATAGGTAAGTGTGCACATACATGTATAAACAGACCAAGTTCAATAACGGTAAGTGACTGGACCCCAAAGTAATTTGGCTATGGGGAGTGAGGCCCTAAACTGTAGCTAATTCACTGTAGGGAGAGTGAGGTTTTAAATTTTGCTGTCCTATATACAATCCTGCCTGGCACTGCTACCCTACTATTACAATGGGATTCTGGTCAATAATGTGATACAACCACTCAGCTCCAGGAGCACACAGTTAACCTAGACTAGATGATCACAGTCCTCTTGGAGATTTATTATGAGGCAAAAGAGAATTGTCAACTTTTCCCTGGGATCATAAACTGTAAGGATTAAGCAAACTAGCAATAGCCTGAAAATGAAGACAACACAGAAAAGTGCAGAACCTAAGAAAAAGAAAAGGTATGATATTGATGACATTATTGTATTCTGAATTCTAGACATATCAGAAGCAAATTTCTCTATTTTGGACTTTCCAGGTGTCCAAATCAGTTGAACCAATCAATTGGTGTGTGTGTGTGGGGGGGGGGGGTGGCGGAGGCAAGAGAAGGGAGGGGAGGGAGGAAGAGGGAGAAATGGTTTGCCACTTACAACTAAAATGGTTCCAACAAATTATTAGTGATCAGGAAATCAGACGCTTAGCAGACCTAAGTTTCTAACCAAAGCAATGGTGAAGGAAGGGCTGTAGGCCAGGAGCAGGTAGAATACCATTTTAATTGCACATGATAACTTTCCTTCAAAGTTCCAGAGAGCATTTCATCTGCCAGCAGCAACAAGAAGTCTATGGTTCCCAGGGATCTCTCAGTCCCAGGGAGAGGCAATCACAAGTGAAACAGATAAGGAAAATAAGTAAGAGTCTCTCAACAAGACAATTTCTTCAGGTGGGAACAACATCCAAATTCCCCATATCTGTGCCCCTATTGCATGTTCTTATTAACAACTGCATATATCCTAACAACAACAGGATGTTATTCTAAAAACCACATCTTATTTTTAATCTTCTGATAGATAAAAATTTAAACGACTGACTCCTTATGAAATACCCAACTATCTCAGTTCCCCTCAACTTATATAATCAAATGTTTTCTTTCCAGCCTCTTATTCTATACTGCTAACATCTGCATGTAAACAACCTTAGTATCCTAAATCTCATTTGCTCCTGCTGCTGTTCTTCACCTGAAGAATGTAATCCCGTTTGTCACATAATAATCACTTTCCTAGCAGAGCACTGTTGTTTTAGGTAGCAGGGAATAAAGCAGCGGGACAGATGAACTCTTAGAAACAAAGATCCTAATTTCTTACAGCAAGGGACATTCTCCACTAAGCCTATTTGGCTTTACAGATTATACCCTCTTGGAGTCCCACAGAGTAATACATGAATGTTAGAAAAGCACCTATGTCAAAACGCTATTTTGTCCAAACATGGTGGGGGGTGTAGTGCAGGGATAAAGCCAAGGCCTCTCAGGTGTCACTCAAAATAACTGTTAGTGTCTACTAACAGGACAACATTCACTGGAAATATCTCTAGAGTCATCCTTATTAAGCCAAACTTAACAAGAATTTGCAGCAGACAGTGGCTGTAGAAGTCATTAATAAAAGTCCCTCTGACCTGGAGGAATGCCAACCCATGGAGGATGAGTGGTTTATCTTCCCTCTTTGGTGTAAGTGCTTTCATATTTTTCCAACAGTGTGAACAGTTTCATCCTCTTATCATTGACACTATTGTCCTTTCCTCCTTTCCCTTTTTGTCCAACTTTCTTAAAAAAACTCAGTGAAAACCAAGCCAAACCAAACAAAGGGAAGAGAAAACTAAAGAACGAACACAACACAGCAAAGTGTTAACTAATCGTTGGAAAGATACAAATTAAAATATCTCCCTCAGTAGACAAAATATATTCTCTATTTTTTTTCATTAGAAATGGAGTGGCTCCTTAGCAGAGGTGATAAGGATGATCACAATGCATATTGGTCAATTTAAAGTTTAAAAAGTGTTCTTTGTGCATCTAAAGCTCTTGACATCTTCTGAGACCTTAAATGCTGACCAATAAGTGTTAATTCTAAATTAAATGTCCCTGGAGAGAACTACTGACATATACTGAAACTCATCTTAAAACTTTCCTGAAAATTTCCATGTTTGACTCAACTGTTAATTTTTTTAAAATCCTTAGTAGTATCCACTCATAGCAAATACTTAAGAGATAGGTTAGCTCAATGCTATAGGATCAAGCTAAAAAGTTCAATGTGCCATCCTGGAAGTAAATGGTGGCAGAAAGATCCTGATAAGAGAACAGCTGAATATGCACAATTTTATAACCATTTTAGTAAATATATTTAATGCGGCAGCAAATTTTCTTCACTTACAAAATGTAGCTAGTGATTTTTAATATCTACTCTTTTTTTCTAAGGTTTAATAAAAGTAGTCTGACAAAAGCCATAAGTGCATTTACTTTCATTATGAAGAAAATCAGGTGAACAACAGCTAAGTGAATTGCACCAGACAGGAATTGCACTCTCACTGGGACAGAAATGGTGAGAGCTTGCACAGCTGTGAACATCTGGGACATACGGTACTTAACAAAGAACATCTTCATGTTAACTCGTATAGTTCCTAGCATGTAGACAGCACATTCAAAAAATGTTAGTTGAAAAGAATAAACAATGAATAAAAGAACTATGAGGACTTTCAGAAATTTCAAGAAATTATCTGTATTTATTTATTGATAGCTTATTTCCTTACTAGATCAAACCTCTGAGAAAGCCAGAACTTTATCCGACTTGTATCTAGTGCCTACAATAGTGTGCCCAGTTCAGTGACTTATTTGCAGAGAGAGTGTGTGTGTGGGGGGGGGGAGAAATAGTTCTTAGTTGGAAAAATTAAAGACTTTTATTCAACTTTGAATTTAGTACAATATACCTATTTATCTAAGTATTAAATGGATACCTTTATAAGATAGAATAAATCCACATGAATATACAGAAATTTTTAATGATCAGAATACTGTCTTTTCTAGGTGTCTGGTTAAGGTTTGTGCCATAGCAACTCCTGACCACAGGACTATGAAACAAGGAAACTCCAGAAAGCAGTAAGACTTAAAAAAAAGTGATTTTTTTTTCCTTTTCCCCTTCTATTGTCAAAAGAGGTTTGAAAAAATATAATAGGTGGAAAATTTAGGGTTTAGGCAAAGTAATAATCCTTAAATTAAAAAGGATTAACATATAAAAAATATCTTTTGAAAGTGGCAGGAGTTAGAAGTCAACAGAGAGAGGGAGATCGATTTTACTTTTGCTTGTCAAAGAATCAAAATAAAACTGGCAATATTTGCAGCATCTCTGCAACAAAATTCAAGGTATATACATGTAAACAAGAAAGAATATTAGCTGAATTTAAAATGATAATGTATTTAAATTTACCTGACACAGTATTTAAAACAAATTAATCATTGGGAAGGGGTATTTAGAAGGTAAAAGAAAAATAATTTTGTACCAATATTTCACTCAAGGCTTTGAATGAGCATGTGTTAGTTCAGTACTATATTAAAATACTTAAGATGCACAGAATAAATTAATAACTATTTTGTAAGCTGATGAGGAAACACTTCAAAATTGCACTAAGGTTTCATGGTGTTGGCTAAACTAGAACCATTTATTCTTAAAGATCAGTTAAGTACCATTTTGGAAATGCTTCCATAAAATAATTATCCCACAGCACTGAAGACTGCATGAGACCCATCAATTTCAACTCTAGGAGTCCTTCCTGAACTTATACGCACATAGCAATAACTCTTTGACCACCATACTTTCATACTGCTCGTCAGCCATGGTGAATCCAAGCTAACACACCAAATTCAGGTAAGTTGAGAAACTAGAACTAAATTAGGGCCACAACTAAGCCCTTTGCTCTTTCTCCTAGGTGGGGTCTGCTGATTCTCAAGAGCACAGAAGTCAGGCTAAATAAAGAAATGAGGCTGAGGGCTTGACTGGCCATAGGCAAATAAGTGACACCAAGAGAATACCACCAAAGCAACCTTGGTTGCTTTGCTCAGTAACTCCATGCAACCTCAGTTCTATTTTAAAGTGCTTTTTCATCAGCATACAATATTAATTTATTCTCTACATATTAAATGCTGTAATGTAGTAGTAAGCTAACATTTATGGTTAAAACATGAAGATTCAAAAATCTGTGTGAAATATGACTGCTTAGTTAGTGGCTTAAAACAAAACACTAGATTTGGCCATGTCTATACTAGCCACTACCTAATGATCAATGTGGTTAGACATTTTATAATACTATCAGAATTCTATAGTTCTGAAATAATCTTATGATATGTCATGGGCAACCATTACAACTAGTTCAGAGCCATTTTATTTTTTGTTATGTTTTTAAAAGATAATTTCTTTCCAACTCACTCTATTTCCATAGGTCAACCAATACAATTGCCTTTATTACACAAAGGAAAAAAACTTGTTGCTTATACATAATGAAATTTAATGTAGTAAGCAGAGACACCACTTTCCTAATCAACTTTCTTTAACCCCAACTAGAGAATATTTATGATATCTCTCAATTTCAACTTACAACAATTCTATAACAATTTCAAGTCTATTCTCCAGTTTATTAATAAGAATACTAAACAGTAAGATTTACAGTAAATTTACTGAAGGATTATACTAAACATCCTTTCCTAATCTGACCTCAGACCATGCATTTGACTTTCCTAGGCACACAATGTATTGTCCACTTCAGAACAAAAATTAAGTAATACAGTTGTTCTTCATTATTTGATCCTAAAAACTACATTATGAAGATGCTTCAATATTTACACAGGTTTATATAGAATAAATTTCTATAATAATATGATTTGTATAGATCCTTTGCATTTAAAATTGAGAATTTAAATTACCACATTTAGAATGGAAAAGAGGAATTAATTAATTATAGGGTGCTTATGGTTTCCATAATCAGTGATTACACTATGTCCTTTAAGGCTTAATTTTTTACTGCTTAAAAGATATTGAAAAAAAATTACAATCTGTAATAATATTTCTATACTGACACACAAACACATGCATACATGTAAGATTTTAGAAAATCATACTAAATCTATGATGACAATGTTTGACATAAAATAATAAAAGCTTAATATTCCGCTTTCAAATAAAAGGGACTACCCTATTCCATGCATGACACACACTCATACCTAACATGAATTTCTCTAACGGTTCTTTTTAATATATAAAGTATTTTATACACAATATTTCTTTTGTTTCTCTCATAAGGCCTAGATTATAGTTAATATCTCATGGCACCAAAAGTAATACTGCAACAGATATTAAAGCATTTTTCAGCCACTTATTCT
>NC_135481.1:42837169-42849669 GCF_052094955.1 Ictidomys tridecemlineatus
GGTTCAGTGGGGGGGGGGAGACTACAAAAACTATTACAGTAAACATCCTAAAAGCAGTAATTACTTTTCTTCCCCCATCCCCAAAAAAGAATGCTATCAAAAGGCTGTTCAGATTTAATCACAGAAAACAAAAATTGCATGCTTTTTATTTACTATAAAAGCAAGCTATTAAAAAGTGAAATGCTCTTCTCACAAATATTGCATTGCCATTTATGGTGCACCCTGACCTCAGTGATAGTTTATGATGACAGTAATTAAATGAGGTTTAAAATCCTTTACTCTGCTAGGCAGATAACAGCATTGCCACTGAAAATAGACAGCTGTGATTAATACCTGATAGACCTGATTTGCTAGAACTCCATCTGGAATCTGAGAAGGGTCCCGTAGCATACTATTTATAACAGACTTGGAAGCTGTAGAAGAAAAGAGATGAACTATTAGCAGACAGTCAACATACTTTCAATGCAACATGAGAAGTGACAAATACCTACATACACACAAACCATGAAAACAAAAACATTACTCATTATAATCATTTTCCCTTTTTTTAATATAAGGGAAGTTTTTAATTAGACCATGTTGCCAAGTTTACAAGCCACATCGCCAGATTTGATGATGACCTAATTTTTCCAAGGTAAATGAACAAGTACAGACCTAAAGCATATGTCTCTTTGAAGATAAATTAGCTTTGGAAAAGCCCACTTGAGGAAAAAACAACAACAACAACAACAACAAAATTAAAAAGCAAAACAAAAACAAAAGAAAATATTTACCTTTTATGGGTAGGTATTTTATAACCAAGCATATGCACATGCAAAGCTTAGTAAAGGCAGGTCAGACTTAAAGACTTCAATGGTGTCAATAAAAATAAATTTCAGCTATCTCTGAATATTAAACCTTTTCAAAATAATTCTCATCAATTGCTGTAAGATGTTACATACATCCCACAGAGTAGTAACACTGATGACACTAGTTGACAGTTGAGGGAATTTTAAATAAGAAAAAAAATTGGGGGTATGTGTATATACATGTATATATAGTTGTTTCTTGATTCTCTCAGGGATTGGTTCCAAGATCCCCTGATGGATACCAAATTCCACAGATGCTCAAGTCCCTTATACAAAACCACATAGTATTTGCATATAACCTATGCACATTCTCCCATATACTTTAAATTCATTTCTAAATTACACATAATATCTAATACAATGCAAATTCTATGTAAATCGTTGTTTTACTGTATTGTTTAGGAAATAATGACAAGAAAAAATGCACAGCAAAGATGCAATTTTTTACTTCACATATTTTCATTGGTGATTGCTTGAATTCATAGATACAGAGTCTATGGCTACAGAGTATCCACTTTGTGTGTATACATTTTATATATACACAAATTTTCCACCTAAAATATGCCTCATTCACTTGAAAATTATCCTGGACTCCCAGGGATGAATAGTGAAGCATTAAGAAAGGTATCTAGTGAAGAATGTTATGTGAGGTGATATCCTTTGAAAAGCAAGGTCAGAGACCTTGTCACTTGCTCACATTAGCAGCCCAGGTGGCCAGAGTTCCTCTTACTATATGGGAGGAAGACAAGTTTCTAAACAAGCTATCAATCAATTCTAGCAAAGTCTTACAGAGGCATCTCTCCCAAATATTTAACAAAATGGCTTAGGATCTGACCCACACGAGCACAAACTGAAACGCATATTGTGTAACTATCTAGTTAAGAAAATGAACACAGATCACAGATCTCCATCACTTAAATTCTGAGCTGATTTTTGTTCTAACATTTTCTTTATAAAGTTCCCTGACATAGGAACACTAATAGATATAATAAATGCTAGTAAATACTGTGGAAAGAAATAAGGAAATTTACATCTTACATAAGCACAGCACTGAGTCTTCAAAAAAAATCAAGTAAAATTATTTAAGTTATTGCCTACTATTAATTACATGACTGCATACTTACAGGAACACATGTGTACTTAAGAATCATTTGTAAACATGTGCTTGTTCCGCACTTAAGAGAGGCCATACCGAATCACAAAGAGAGCCACACCAGTCATCCTACCAAGCCCTATCTCTACTTCCAACTCCCCAACCTAGGCAGGTAATGCAGACACAACTCGTGTCTTCACCTATAGGAAGGGACGATATTATTCAATCCAACAAAAAGGGTTCCAGTGTGAGTCTCTGGAGAAAGGAGCTACAATACCATATTGTTAAATTTAAGTAATACTGAGAAACAAATCACACTTATGCAATTGTATCTGAAAACTTAGGCTGTACCTAATTACTTCGAAAAGAAATTACCATTGATAAGTGGTACAAATATTGAGCATATGAAGCAGCAAATCATCATCTTACAAAGGAACACATTATGGCAGCAATAGTATTAAAGAGATAATAAAGTGCTTGGAAAACATGCCTCATTTCTCCAACCTAATTCTAAGGCCTGGCCTGTTGGAGGAGATCAAAGCAATTGTTCACACATTTGGTTACCTTCTCTGAGGCTACTCAAGGGACTCAAGGAAATACTAGCCCCTTCTCCAAATATACGTAACTGTGGCTGAGGTGCTCCACTGCAAACTCTCACATCGTATGAGGAAAAGATTACTGATATTTTAATGACAGCATGTTCTGAAGTGCTATCTTATGGAAAATTACTGACCTCATGCCAAATTATATGCAAATTCATTGCTAAAATCTTTAAACTAAAGCTCTTTTTAAAAAAGACTAGGGATATTATCCTAGGACATAAAAATATTGGGTCATTTGTTTTGAGGGAAGAAAAGGAACTATCAAAAGATAAAAGAAACTGATGACATAATTTTCCTCACAATACAAATTTAAAACAGTGTGCTTATCAGGAATAAGAATTATAACCAATAAATTTTTAAAAAATAATTCGAATTCACTGACTAGGATACTATTCCAAAGAAAGTTAGTTGTTTTAAATGGAATGGTAAAAACTACATATTGAGTACATATACATTTTAAATTTAATAACAAGTCTTTTTTCTTCTTTCAACCTGGTATTTTTTAGAGCAAGAGAGAAAGCTCTACTACAAAGTCCAGGACTCTGCTGCAGACCCAATGCTGGCCTGCCTTCCACATGTGGCTGTTTCCACTCAGTCTTCACAAAACAATGCCTGTGTCTCAGACCTGGCCAGAAAACACAAACATACTTTTACTCACATATTCTGAATTTTAGGAATTGCCATCCCAAAGGGATGAACAATAACATCTACCAGAAAAGTAAAGGCAGACTCTCAACTCCAGTGTCTCCATCTGTAGGAAGTGATTATAGCATTTAAGTTTAACTTAATAAATTACTAACAATCTTTGAGTGGATGCCTTCCATGGTACCCATCCCTAGGCTGTTTGTCAATTTGTGTTCAGTTTTGTTTTTTTTTTTGACCACACAGGGACAAGAGTCCTGTTCTCCCTAGCTTTCCCTAGAAGTACACGTTCTATTGCTTTCACACTTTTGCCCTGATACTGCTTCAACTGATTCTATTTCTCATTTCAAACAAGGATACACAAAGAAGAAAATGTGAGTCACTTGGAATTAGATCCATGAGAAAAGAAGTGGTATCTGTTAAGTCACGCTACAGAAGACAGGCAATAGCTAATTCATGGACTAAAGCACAATGCCTAAGATTACATGTTTTCATTGTGAAATACTTCTAATATGAACAACTACAAACATGCATCCACCACCCTAATCTAACTTCCAGATCTGAAATAAATTTACTTTAGATGGTCTAATATAGCATAAACATAAAATTAGTCTTGCTAGAAGGTGAATTTATTTTACTAGTATTTTCAGGAAATCAAAATTTGGCTTTGTTGATTCTTTCTACTGTGCCATTTCTTTTAATGGCATTTAAATTATCTTTTCTTATCATTATGTCCTGTTTTCTACTTTGAGTTGAGTACCTTATCTTTTTGTTACTATTTTCATAGTAATGTGCAATTCTTTAACATTTTTAAGACTATAATTTTTCCTATAAATTTTGCTTTAATTACATGCTATAAGTTTGTCATTTATTTACAAATATTTTTAGCTTCCATTATTATTTCATCTTTGATCCACAAATTACTTAAAAACATTTAAATTTTTGCCATTCTAATTTGTGATATTTATATCAATATGGAGTGTGTGTTTGGCTTCCTGGTTTTTTTTAAATTTATTTATTTTTTATTGTTGGTTGTTCAAAACATTACATAGTTCTTGATATATCATATTTCACATTTTGATTCAAGTGGGTTATGAACTCCCATTTTTACCCCGTATACAGCTTGCAGAATCACATCAGTTACACTTCCATTGATTTACATATTGCCATACTCATGTCTGTTGTATTCTGCTGCCTTTCCTATCCTCTACTATCCCCCCTCCCCTCCCCTCTTCTCTCTCTACCCCCTCTACTGTAATTCATTCCTCCCCCTTGTATTATTTTTTCCCTTTCCCCTCACTTCCTCTTGTATGTAATTTTGTATAACCCTGAGGGTCTCCTTCCATTTCCATGCAATTTCCCTTCTCTCTCCCTTTCCCTCCCCTTCCTCTGTTTTTTTATGTAACAGATTTTTAGAAACATGTTTTTAAACAATTGAAATTTCTATTTTTGAGATATAAAGTTCATATGTCTAGTAGGTAAAGAGTTTTAATTGTATTATTCAAATCTTCTGCATCCTTATTTTACCAAACTAGATACGAAACAATCATCTGCTCCTATTCTAGATTTGTCAGTCTCTCCTTATAATTCTCCCAATACTTGCTTTCTCTATTTGGAGGCTACATTTTGACTGTTATACATATAATTCTTGGTAAGTATACCTACTGGTAGTAAATCATAACTCTAATAAAATTTTTTCTTAAATTTGATGTTATCAAGTGGTAATACTCTTCACCAAGTGGAGTATACTTTTGGATAGTATCTGCCTCATACATCTGATTTTTGATTCTTTATCTTAAAATTTATTGTCAACACGTCTGAGGTATGACTCTTAAAACAGCATTACTGAGATTTTCTAAAATCCAATTAGAAAACTCTACTTTTTAAGAAATGACTTTAATCCATTTATATTCATTGTGACTGACACATTCAGACTTATCTTTGTTCTTTTTATTTTTTACATTCTTCTACATATTCTTTCTTCCTCTTTTTTCTTTTCTACTTTTAGTTAATTTTTATTCATCCTTTTTCCCTTAATTCCCTTGAAAGTAATATACTCTACAAGTTTTGCTTTAGTAGTCCTCTCAAAAAAATTTTTAAACAGAATCAATATCTAATCTTCATCATTCTGACATAAGGAATTTAGAAAGCACTCATTCCTATGAGGAAGCCTCTGGTTCCCACCAGCCTTCATGCTACTGTACCTACTATTTTTGTTCAATCATCTTGTTTCTAAGACAGGTCTCCAGTTGTTAGTCTCTTGATATTTAATTTTATCCCGTCAACCTGACTGTGCCAGGGATGCATAGATATTTGGTCAAACATGATTCTTGCTTTATTTGTAAGAAGGTTTCTGGATGACATTAACATTTGCTAGTACATGATTTCTCTATATACATAGTCTACTACCTACCTACCTGCCAGCCTGCCTACCTACCTTCCTATATATCTTTCCCCATGGAAGTTGGTTACCTCCTCCCTTTATATGTAAATTATTACTATGAACATATTTTCAGCAAGAATTGTCTGGCTGCCATGCACTATGAAAGGAGCTATGACATGGTAGTTTCATCTTTACTTCTATAGAGACCAGTTTTATTGTTAATTTCTTAGCTTGGGCTTTCTGCAATAAATAAGAACACAAATATGAACCCAAATCTACAAATGGTGCTAACTTGTTTATAATTTTTCTCTCTTTTCCTAAAACTTCATAACCCACATTTCCTTATCATCTTCTTCAGGAAAGTAGAATTTTCCCAGTCCTTTCTTGATAGTTTGAGTCATATGGGAAGGCTCAATTCCAGCTCCTGGTTATACATTTTTCCTTCTGGAGAGCTAAAAATAAAAGCACCACACCCTCATGTTTACATTGAAGGTAGCAATTCCTGTTTACTACTCTGGATACAGTATCTCTTTCAATTTTTGACACCCAAGATTTAATTTATTTTGTTTGTTCTTGACTACTTTTTAAAAAAACTTTTTATTTTTATTTTTTTTTAAATTTCTGGGTGTTTGTCATGGAAATATGGCCTATCAACAAAAGCTCATCTTGCTATGTTGCTGAAGTTTTTGAAGACCCTTGAACAAATAGTTCAGGGGAATATTTGTTTCCTTGTTTTGTTTGAAGTCATCAATAGCAGGAGAGATCAAACAGAAAGAATAATTAGTGAGCTCAAAGATAGGCCATTTAAAATGCACAGTTGGAGGAGAAAAGAAAAAAAAGAATGAAGAGAATGAACCAAGTTTACAGGAAATTTAGGACAATATTATAAGAGCATACATTCAGGTTATTTGGGCTCAAAAGGGACTTAAGAGTGCCAAAGGGATAAAAGGCTTATTCAAGGAAACAATAACAGAAAGTTTCTCAAATCCAAAGCATACAAATGTCCAGGTTCAGGAAGGTCAAAGATCACCAGTCAGATCGGATTCAAGACACATTATATCAATCCTTCACAGGTAACAGAAAAAGGAGGTTCTCAAGGCTGGATGAGAAAAGGAATATGTAACACACAGGGGTCTCCCAATTTGCCTGATAGCAGACTTCCTAACAGAAACCTTACAGGATGAGAGAGTGGCACAAGATGTTCACTAAATGGAAAAAACTGTTAACTGAGAATATTGTACCCAGTAAAACTATCCTTTAAAAATGAAGGCCAGATAAAGACATTCCCACACCAACAAAAACTGAGAGAATACATCTCTACCAGACTTGGCCTAGAAGAAATGCTGAAGAGAGATTTTCAAACTGCTAAAAAGAGACAATGATCTGGGCATGGTAGTGCATATCTATAATCCCAATGACTCAGGAGGCTAAAGAAAGAGGATTCTAAGTTCCAGGTCAGCCTCAGCAACTTAATGAGACCCTGTCTCTAAACAAAAGATAAAGAAATAAAAATAAAAAGGACTGGGAAGATAGAATGATGGTAAAGTGCCCCTGAGTGTTTCTATCCCTAGTACCCACCAACAACAACAAAAAAAAAAAAAAGAAAGAAAGAAAAGAAAAGAAAATATGGAAAGGTATGAAACTCAATGAGAGGGGTAATTATAAAACAAACTCGGGGGCTGGGGATATAGCTCAGTTGGTAGAGGGCTTGCTTCACATGCACAAGGCCCTGGGTTCAATCCCCAGCACCACAAAAATAAATAAATAAAATAAAAGGTATTGTGTCCACCTACAACTAAAAAAGACATTAAAAAACAAAAACTCAGAATGCTTTAATACTGCAAGTATGGCTATATTAAATTTCATATTTTAGAAAGAATACTAAAAAATAGCAATTAAAATGGTAACTATGTTAATATGAGATAGGCAATATAGAAAGATACAAAATGGGCAGATATCCCCCTCCCTTTTGCTTTTGGTCCTAGCTTTATGACCATGTTAAGCTACTATCAATTTCAAAATAGCTTGCTACATATAATCAAAACAACTTTTTGGTAATCTTCATGGTAACCACAAAGCAAATATCTATAAAAGACAAACCAAAAATATAATTTCTTACACACTACTACAGTAAATCACTTAACTCAGAGGAAGACAATAAGAGAGTGTGTGTATGTAACTACTGTGAAGTTAGAATTATAAAAATATATAAAGAAAAGATCCCTTCAAGAAGTTGAAGCCAGAAACAATGGAGAAAAAAGCAGGTGGCAGCAATGTGGATAATCATGCCAATCACCTCTAAAGACCTCTGTTGCAAGGGATCTGGCCACTAGGAGAATGGTCATCAATCGCTATAAAATAAATTGTTGCCCTAATTCCTCCAAATGTTGCCATTGTGTCTTAGGCCAAAATACTGTGCTAATCATCAAGTTTGGAAAACAAAATAACTTATTCCTATTGGTTTGAGATTCAGTTCAACTGGATTCTCAAATGTTACCCCCACTTTCTTTGGAAAGGCATTTAAGCAACAATTTCTCAACATGTTCTTTCTTTGGCAACATCGGCTAGGCTCAATGAAGACAGCTTACATTTTGCATGGCTATCAGTGGGGTGAGTCATATGAGTGCTGGAGGATCACTTCCATGGTGAATCATGTTTCCAGCATGGAAACATGTGGGGAAGGAGCCTTGGCTTCTCACCATGTAAGCCCCACTAGGGTCTGCTTGGAGTTCTTGAAATGGTGGGTTCCAAGAACAATCACCCCTAAAGAATCAGGCAGACTCTTAAGGCCTCTTATGACAAAGCCTTAGAAGTAACATATCGAGATCATAATTTTTATTTACATCTTCCTCGAAAGAGGAAAAACATGGTTTCTAAAAGAAAGGTGAACCCAGGAAGCCATGCAGTAAAAACTTTCAAGCAGAAAGCAATATGGAACAGTTGCTACACACAAGTCAAGAATCAGACAGATCTGTTTGAGGCCTGAACCTTCCACCTACCAGCCATGTTATCTCAACAAGTTAATTAATGTCTGTGATTGGTGATTGTTAGTCCCCATGTCAATAAAAGAGAATAAAATCAGTGCCTACCTTGCAGGGTTGTTGTGAAAATGAAATTAAACAGACAATGTAAAGCACTTGGGCCATTATGGTTGTTACTGTTACTTTAGCTGTTGTTAGATGATGGTGTGGCCTGCCTTCTGCCTCCCAACAACACTGCATTATCAATAAGCATAGCTATTACTGTCTTTTGTTAAGTGGATAAAAAAGACAGACTTCATGAAGTTTATATGAAGTCAGGACCTGTTCTTTATAGATAGACAGAAGACAATCTGTTCATCAGACAAATTCTGGCAACGCCAGATTATTCCTTCTTACACACAGACAGACACACCCTTTTGTGGCATTCAGTGTACAGTTCATTATCAAAGCTTCTACACAGGTAGAAGTCTTTTCTACCTGTGTATTAAGCTAATATGCTATCCCTCTGGGGGCTGAGGTCGTAATTCATGTCTATAACCACATAATAGAAGGATACGTCTATCTAGTTAAGGGAATTTCAAGCATCAGCAATCAAGCAAGAAGACCTCCCCAAGAATCACTGACATAAGATCCATTTTTATGCTTGCTTTTCTTAATGTAAGGTCAGATATGTAGCTAGTGACTGATAGAAGGCAGTGAGACAAACTCTCAGAAGTCCTACCCACCACAAAAAAATGCCTTTTGAATAGATTATACCTGAAATAAAACAGAGGCAAGATTGTATATAGCTGGGATCCCTAATCCAAGATCACACATTGAGTATAAGTGAACCACCATGGGCTAACTGTATACTGGATGTTAGCAGACAGGACAGAAAAAAGGATGAGTGAGAGAAAGACAAGACGGGATAAAGATGTGATGGGCAGTCAGAACTGTAGTGTTAGAACTCAGTTCTCCCTTCACTGAAGAAAAATACTCCATGTGTTTGAACAGCTCAATAGAGAAGGCACCTGCTGTTGGAAACACTCCCAAGGCACACAAGGAATTTTGCCTTTTGTTGTGGCTGCTCCAAAGGCTGAACTCCCAGACAACAAAGCCTAAATACCAGTTGGTATTTAATCTTTTCTTCAAAAGCTGGTTTAAGGCTTTTGTACATCAAGGTCATGAGGTCTTAAACTACATCTCCCTGGGGGCTGATTTGTGTCTTTCCTGGACAACTGCAATACTGCCTGTGGCCTATAGGAGCATTTTGTGTGACACCTAAAGCAGTTTGATTCCACTTGGCAACCTGAATAAAAAGTGTCTTTTAACATTAAGGAATCCTATAGGGACAAATTAGATGCTGCTCTCTACTAACACATACTCATAGAAGAAATAATTTAAACTAGAATCATCAAATATGAATGTATTATGTAAAGACTGAGTAGTCACTGATCAGAATCCCAGGCAACTTGCAGCTTTTCAGCCACATATGCCATCAAACCCTAATCAATGAATATTTACCTAGCACCTGTTAATGCTATGATCATAGTTCATTCTTGCACTCCATACCCCCCTTCCACATCTGGAGTGGGTTTCCTCATCTTTCTTTGGGCCTAAACTTCCAATTCAATTCTGAGCTCTTCCATGAAAGCCATTCTTAAATTTCCTAATTCATTTGCCCTCTTCTCCCTCATATAATGGAACTGAAAGAACTCCTTTTGTCTGTCAATCACTTGATACTTGATTAAATATTACTGTCATCTATTTACAAGAGATTGGTTGGAATGCTAAAATTTGCAACCATGCCACACTTTTAAAAATCTCAAAGAAAAAGTAATGTTTGGCACAATATAGGGGAAAAACATATATTTCCTCAATATTTTCTTTAAATATCTGCAGGCTTTTACATAGAGGAAGAATTAGGCTCATAGTAGATCACTCCAAGAAGATAAGAAAAAGTCTTACAGGTTTATTACTAGTTGTAAAGCTATGAGGTTTCAGATTCCAAGTTCAGCTTTATGTAGCCCAAATTCACAGTCTATATAGACGTTTTTTAACCATGTTTTCATTACAGCCCACCTAAGAATTTTAGACTTCTTTTTTTTTAATTGTTTCACTCTCCCCACCCACCAATGAAATTTTAATGCTGCAGGTTTACGGTGTTTCTATTTGTGCAATATGCCCTTTAAGAATGCATGGTTCACCTGGTGAACTAACAAACTATTTGTATCAGGGAATTTGGCAAACTGTTTAAAGTAGAAATATTTCTCTTATCACTCCAGTGTTGCTCTATACAAGATAGCTACTCAATAAACTGCTAAGGAATGAATAAGTGAATAAATTGCCAAGTGAAAAAGAAAGCTACTCAAAAATACAAGTCCTACTTACATTCCCTCCCCTGTCAGAGCAATTTTTAGGTATCTAAATATATTAGAATTAAATTTGAGGCTTTCTTATTATGAATGAGTAGTTTTTTATCATTTGGGGGAAATTCAAAATAATAAGAAACATGATATAATCGATCTTTAGATAAATATTGAAAATATCTAATGCTGTATATCCCAGACAGGAGTGCTTATCCCTGGTATAAGCACATGAAATGACTTTACTATCATGTAATACACTTTTTTCTTTAATGATTATGTACTATTTTATAAGTATATTATGTCAAGACAATCTATTATTATTTTCACAGTAAAAAAGAAAATATGAGGCAGATAATGCAAATCAACAATATGAAAAAACATGCTATGTGCAGATGCAAAGAAAAAAATGTCACAGGTTTATAATAATGGAGAGAGGAAGGCTGACAGAGAGGAAAGAGCACAGAAAGCTTAACACATTTATGACATGTTTCCTTAGAAGACCAAAACACTTAGATTTTAATAGTAATTTAAAATATTCTGAAGAAAAGAAAAACCCAAAGAATCTTAAGAAATTATAAATCACAGGCAAAATTAGCAGTTAGAATGGCATATGAAATAACGTGGAGATATTTCAAGAATAAAAAGAATCACATAAGCATCAAAGTAAAGAACATATCCCAAACATCAAAATGAAAAAAAATCCAATTAGACTCAGATTTTTTTTCACCAATAATAAATAGTAAAAAAGAGTGTAGTAATGGATAAATAATTTTAAGGGAAAAGGACAAGGTCCAAGATTACTACATCTAGCCAAGGTATGATTAGTATGCTATGTCAATAAAAACATAGACTACTGTTTACAGGACTCTAAAAGTTCACTTTCCACAGACTTCAAAAAAAATGTTTTCTAAACTATAATTCAACCAATCTGATAATAAATCAATATAAGCAGTGTCCCCAAGTCTTTTGAGCTGTAATATCACCTTTCCTTCTTTTAGAATTATAAAAAATATATAATACAGAAAAATCAAAGAACTATTATATATTTATTATTAGCTTATGTGATATCATGTGGATATGGCAAAAGTTTGTAAATGTTATACCCAAATTTCTAAAAGTTTAGGGTGAGTATTCAGGAATGGGGAGTTACTCAATGTAACCAATATACAAGTTTCTACCTCTTGTTTTGCTTTTTTTTTTTTTTTTTTTTAGGGGGAATGGTGCTGGGGATCAAACCCAGGGTCTTATAAATGCAAGGCGAGCATTCTACCACTGAGCCACATCCCCAGCTGGAAAAGCAATTGGGCCAACAGACCATGACTCAACCTCTGAAACTGGGAGCTCAAATAAATATTTCTCCCTTTAATATGATTTCTCTCAGGTATTTTGTGATGCAAAGCTGACTAACATAAACTCATGAAATTTTCAGAATGTACCTACAAGTTAGCTATTCCCATCACATAAATGAAGAAACTGAGACATAGAATATTTAAATAATTTGCTAAATTCCCTGTGCTAGTTAGTTATGGATATGGCCAGTTAGGCTCATATTTACAAAGCTATTCTCCCTCACTACTTCTATGATATTCTAAGGCAATCCAGA
>NC_135481.1:42854669-42869669 GCF_052094955.1 Ictidomys tridecemlineatus
AATATCAAACAAATTTAAAAACATCAAAGTTTATAAAATAACAATGAAAATAATTTACATGATTATCCCTTAGGAGAAGCCAAATTTGGTATAATCTAAAGTTCTTTTAGGCCCAAATGTGATTCATGTTGCTTATATTATTGCACTAAACACTAAACTCAATTTTTACAGTTGTATAATATACCTAGTACAATTTCAAAAAAGCCATCAACATTAACAATATAATCTTTTACAATCTTTGACAAGTCTACTCACTCTTCACTACCAAACTGAAAACCTGGTCTGCTCAAGGAAGACTGGTTAATATGTTCATTGATAACAATTTTGACCTAACTCTAACACAGGTCTGTGAGGATCTCATTTCTCCCATGACAACATAAGCCTTTTGAGGGCAGATAACCTGAGAGTTAGCCAGAAGACCCAGCTTTCCACAAAAGAAAGAAAGACACAATGTCTTAGAAGTCTAATTAGACAGAGAATTTAAAAAACAGTCACCCAATTGTCAAACTCATTTTCCCCAGGCCTTTTACCTCTCATACTTCTGCTAAAGATACGATTTTCAACCTTTCAAATAAAATGTCAGGTAAGCAGGCCCAGACAAAGAACATGCCAATGCCAGTGTTCATTTAACATGCAATAGGCGAATGGCCTCATGACTGTTGTAGCCTACCTCCCTCAGCCCAAGGAGCACAGCTTTCTCTTCCCTGGATCAACAATCTATTGCTTCACATGTCAAATTAAAGGCCATTCATTAATGGTCCCATTTTCACATTTCACAAATAATTCAAGGACTTTTCATTTTTGCTCATTTCAGGTACAATAATAGAGAATAAAAACAGAGAAATTGTATCAGGTTCCACTAAGTGATAAGATTAAGTTTCGTCTCAAATCCCAACCTCACTGTTCTTTACAAGTAACAGGCTATTAAACACAACATACTCTTTTCTTTCTTATTTAGCATTTTTCTCCACATAAATAAAAATGTTGAAAGTCTACACTGAAGCAACCAAACACAAAAAATATTTTTAAAGGAATATTTTCAAAGCTATACTATCTCATTCTTTACCAAATGTTCATCAATGGTCTGAAAACTGTCCAGTAACAGCTACATTGGAGATGCAGAAAACTAAGATAGAAATAAGAAATAATTCAAAAATAAATTTAATAAACAAGCCACGGGACACTATGCCAACCCAGTTCCTTAGAGACCAAGTTATTCACTAAGTATCCTACTTTTGTAAAAATTCATGGAGGAGTGGTGACTTAAACATAAAAAAGAGCTCAAATCAAGTCTGGTTTTAAGGAATCGACCTTTATTTTGATTTTTCCATATCAAAAAGTATTGCCTAAATAATTAAAACTAGTCGATATGCAAAAACAAACCAAAACCAAATGTAATAGTCAAAAAGTTAGGTCAGACTGAGAAAATTTACTCTGTGGTTATTTGGTTTTTTTTTTTTTTTTGGATCTAACCCAGGAGCACTTTACCACGAAGTCACATTCCTGGTCCTTTTAATTTTTTATGAGACAGGGTCTCACTAAGTTGCTGAAGCTGGTCTTAAACTTGAGATCCTCCTGTCTCAGCCTCGCAAGTTGCTGGGATTACAGGTGTGTACCACTACGTCCAGGTACTTTTGATACTTATTGTAGCATTGATAGGACTATATATGGGGAAGAGTATGTAGCCAAAGTTTAGTTTATCAGACTTTCTGCAGAAGAACTTTACAGGAGATTATCATTAAATAGCTTCATCACTGAAATGAATTACAGAAAAAGATTCATGTTTCCTCAGTTTATGGTAACAGAGAGAGGAAACAGGGAGTGTGGAAGTAAAAGAAAGAATGTGTGGCACAAATTTAACTCCTAAATCTAAATAAAAGTTATCCACTGGGAAAAGAACCCAAGTTACAAAATAAATATCTATAAGCTCATAGGTATGAATGATAAGTAAACAAAAAGGGAAAAGAGAAAAAACTTCCTTACAAAAGAAAGCCAAACAATGAATCTTGAGGCTCCTCCCTCTGGGAGGTAAATTTATTTGCCCTTCTCAATTGGAGGGTAAACTCAATTTTGCAATTTGTTTCCAAAGAATACTGCATGAAAAGGAAAACAAAATAGCTACTTTGCAGTGGAGAAATCTGGCAAACACTACCCTGGCCAAGAAATGAGTTTAAAAACAACCAGTGATGAGTCATGTTGCTATCATGTACCCCTTGATGTGATCTGAAAATAGGGAAATCTCATCTCTATGATATTCTTCCCCAAACTATAACTTCAGAGTAATCATGAGAAAAACATTAAACAAAATCAAATGGAAGACATTATCCAGAATACCTTAATGCTCCTGGAAAACATCATGATCATCAAAAACCAAGGGAAGACTGAGTAAGTGCTGGATACCAGAGGAGACTCTCTTAGGAAACATAACAACTAAGTCAATGTGGGATCCTTGACTGAATATCAGAACAGAAAAAGGCTTCTAATGGAAAAACTGGTGACATTTAAGTGATGTCTGGAGTTTAGCTAATAATAATGTACCAATGTGGGTGGGTTTCAGCAATGCAGGATGATAATATTAAAGATAACAAATACTAATGATGGATATAGGAAGAACTCTCTGTGCTATCCTTGAAATTTTTCTATAAATCCAGAATTATTTCAAACTAAAAAAATTATTTAAAAAGGAAAAGCTTTTCAGTAAACTTGCTAACTCCAGAAAAGACCTAATGAAAAATTTAACTTTTTCATCACAACTTGTTGCTTTCATCAACTTCCGCTTTTGACAAAGTGTTGGTTATAAGAATTCCTGAATTATAAGATGAAATTATAACTAATCGTACAAGGAGAAGAAAGGAAACTCACATATTACACATACAGGCAGACCTAAACACACACTGTTTTGTTTTATAAAAGAAAATAAATTAGGAAGAAAATTAGGATATTGAGACCAGCCTTTCTTCTTCCCAATATGAGGAGCATCATAAAAGGTATTAGGTTTTGAAGTTTTTGAAAAAGATCTCCAAAATTACCAAAGAATTCAAATTTCAAGATAACCTAAGAAGATGAAGGGCAAATTAACTCCTTCTCACACTTCCAGTAACTACTTATTAGAATATCACTGCCTACCACTACAAAATCACTATTGTTTGAGTACCCACTATGTGCTAAGCCCCACACTATGCGATTTACAAAATCATCTTTAGTCTGTATAACACTGAAAGGCAGATGTTACCTGATTTTAAAGAAGAACAAACTATGACTCCCCAAAGGTGACAGCAAACCAAGATTTCAATTCCAACAAGTGGAAATATGCACAAATTGTAATAGATAAGATTTGAGTCAAAAGGAGAAAAACTTTGAGGACACTAAGCAAAACTAAGCACTTAACTTTAAAACAATGCTTTAAATTTATATTCATTAAATAATGGAAATACTTTGAAATCAGAAAACCTACATTTTTTTAACTTGCTTACTGCTTTTGTTTGTGGATAAGTGAATTCACACATGTAACAAGGGTAAGCAAGGGAGCATGCAGGCTTGGGTGATCTGAGTTTCTGTCCTAGCTCTTGCCCCATCTACCTGTATGACAAGGCTGGCCACTCACCTCAGCTTCAGTTTATCATTTAGGAACCTGCCATAAAATTTACCTTAATTATGTCAAAGAGATATCAAAATTTACCTTAATTATGTCAAAGATAAAGTATATCAAAACTTTTCTAAAACCATTTAGCTCTATTTGTATGTTTTATGTGTTATCTAAAAAATTCCCTCAATCTCTAAGTCACAAGTAAATGGTAGGTATATTTTCACCAAAATATTTACTTCAAGTCAAAAATCACAGATGTAGGATCCAGCAATTAACCAAGACAAAAAACATTAATACCACCAAAATTTAGTTCTGTATTTGTTACATAAAATGTCTTAGACTGAAATATCAAAATGACAAATTAGAGGTTAGATGGCTTAGTAAAGAAGATAAAACACGGTTTGGGAATGTAGGTCAGTAGTATAAGACTTGCCTAGGGTTCATGAAGCACTGGATTTGATCCTCTGCATTATAAAACAAATAAATTAATTAAAAATTCACTGATATGCAATAACCATCTAACCATCTTTAGCAAGAATTAAGTTTGGTAATCTCCAAATAAAAATGTTCATTTGTGCAGTTAGGCATATAAATATAACAAGAGTAAACAGGGGAGCATGTAGGCTTAGATGATCCAAGTTTAAGTTCCAGCTTTTGTTAGCTTGTGTACAATGATAGCACAGATCAACTATGATTTAAAAGGTCAAAACATGGACCCTAAAAGAAGCAGAAACTACCTACAGAAAAAACTGTCTATTATTTATTCAAAATGTTGTATGTTATGTTCTTACAAAGCAAAAGACTTCATATTTTTAACTAGCTAATGAATAAATACTATTCATATTTTCTAAGAATGTTGTTTATCAAGATTTTCAAGCAAAAATATTTACTCTAAGTTACAAGATGAAATAGGGGAAAAAAACTTGCAATTATCTCATTCTTAAAATATATTAGCATCCTCTCATGAATTAGGAGAAAATGGAATTCCTAAATTCTCAAACCGTGACGTAATATTGGTTTTATTGATTCTCTGTACAATTTGTGGGAGTACCCAATCATTATTTTGACAGTTTTATCATAAGGTAATAGACTTCCTTTTAGATAATTGCAGTTACCACATTCAATTTCAACCTTCCATAGGATTTTTTTCCTAGATACAGCTTTACTGTCAGTCCTAGATCACATTACTTTCTTTTTATAGCTATACACACAAAGCATTTTAGGCGTTACACCTAATTATGTCAGCACAATAACAATTTAAAAGCTCATCATTAAGAAGTAAAGGTTAAGCAGTTATATGTTAAGACTCCTTTTTATAAAGACATATAGTTCTAGATGACATAAGTAAATGAATTACATAAGCAATTAAAAGTCTGATGGAGAGTTACAAAAAGTAAGACCACTTTTGGGGAGTATTGGAAAATCTGATGAGTTTGTATCCAGGCAATAATGCCTATTAACTACAATATCAACTTACAAGTTTTCTGACTCATGAAAACTATTTAACCATGTTTCACAACATAAAATTGTGTTACAAAGTACATTTTCTTCCCATAGGGAGGCAGTTCAGCATAACTGTTGAGTATGGCCTTTGTAATCATATTGTCACTACTTTTCATGTGACTTGGGACAAATCACTTAAGTTCTCGATGCCTTGGTTGCCTCATCTGTAAATGGGGTTAATACTTATACTTGCCTCATAAAGTTGTTCTGACAATTATTTCATTGTCACAAAGTTAAAGCACTTAGAAGGTACTTGGCATATAATATGTACTACATAAGTTTCAGATATGATTATTGTCTATTTGAATTGCTTTAAGCAGCTAATAACCAAATAAAGATATGAGAAAGCATCAAAACTAAAAGGTATTTTTTCATATATTTGTTGATTGATTATATATCCTTTTCTGAGAAGTGTCTGTTCAGATCTTTGGCCCATTTGCTGATTGGGTTATTTGTTTTTTTGGTGCTTAGCTTTTTGAGTTTTTTATATACCCTAGAGATTAGTGCTCTATCTCATGTGTGAGGGGTAAAAATTTGCTCCCAGGATGTAGCCTCTCTGTTCACATCACAGAAGAAACTTTTTAGTTTAAGTCCATCCCATTTATTGATTCTTGGTTTTAATTCTTGCACCACAGGAGTCTAATTTATTAAGGAAGTTGGGGCCTAATCCCACATGATGAAGATTAGGGCCTACTTTTTCTTCTATTAGATGCAGAATCTCTGGTTTAATTCCTAGGTCCTTGATCCATTTTGAGTTAAGTTTTGTGTGTGGTGAGAGATAGGGGTTTAATTTCATTTTGTTGCATATGGATTTCCAGTTTTCCCACACCATTTGTTAAAGATGTTATCTTTTCTCCAGTGCATGTTTTTGGCACCTTTGTCTAATATAATTGTAATTGTGTGGGTTAGTCTCTGTGTCCTCTATTCTGTTCCATTAGTCTATCGGTCGGTTTTGGTGCCAATGCCATGCTGTTTTTGTTATTACTGCTCTGTAGTATAGTTTAAGGTCTGGTATAGTGATGCCACCTGCTTCACTCTTCCTGCTAAGGATTGCTTTAGCTATTCTGGGTCTCTTATTTTTCCAGATGAATTTCATAATTGTTTTTTCTATTTCTATGAGGAATGCCATTGGGATTTTGATCAGAATTACATTAAATCTGTATGAATGCTCATCATCTCTAGCAATCAGAGAAAAATGCAAATCAAAACTACTCTAAGATATCATTCACTTCAGTAAGAATGGCAGCTATTATGAAGACAAACAACAATAAGTGTTGGCAAGGATTTGGGGAAAAAGCTACACCTATACATTGCTGGTGGGACTGCAGATTGGTACAGCCAATACGGAAAGAAATATGGAGATTCCTTGGAAATATGGGGAATGGAACCACCATTTGACCCAGCTATCCGCCTCCTTGGACTATACCCAAAGGACTTAAAATTGGCATACTACAGGGACACAGCCACATCAATGTTTACAGCAGCACAATTCATAATAGCTAAACTGTGCAACCAACCTAGATGCCCTTGAGTGGATACATGGATTAAAAATGTGGCATATATACACAATGGAATTTTACTCAGCAATAAAAGAGAATAAAATCATGGCATTGGCAGGTAAATGGATGGTGTTGGAGAAGATAATGCTAAGTAAAGTTAGCCAATCCCCGAAAAACAAATGCCAAATATTTTCTCTGATATAAAGAGGCTGACTCATAGTGGGGTAGAGATGGGAAGCATGGGAGGAATAGATAAACTCTAGGTAGGGAAGATGGGTGGGAGGGAAAGGAAGGGGGCAGAGGGTTAGCAAAGATGGTGGAATGTGATAGACATCATTATCCAAAGTACATGTACAAAGACACGAATTAGGTGTCAACATACTTTATATACAGAGATATGAAAAATTGTGGTATATATGTATAATTAAAATTATAATGCATTTTGCTGTCATTTTTTAAAATCAATTTAAAAAAACCTGAAAGGCAATCAAAGCCAGGGGATGAAGTAGAAGAAACACAATAAGAGCCAAGATGAGATGCTCATGAATAGGGGAGTATGGAGCAACCTCATCACAGAAGAAGAATCTGAACTTCAGAAGTACTTTATAGAGAAAATGGATTAGGCTGAAAAATCTAAATACAGAAGTCAAAACTGGGGTCTAAAGTTTAACACCAAATTGGTGGTGGTGGTGGTGGTAGGTAACAAACAGCACAGTATTCAACACAGATCAACACAAGAGGCTCAAAATAATAAGGAAACTGTCCTTATAACTTTGCAGTCTCTATTGGGTGGATGGGCAAATGTTAGCAGGGATGAGATGCAGAAAAAGACAAACAGACTACAGATGGTAACAACCACAGAGAGCCTGTCAACAGGATGTGGTCACTTGATTTTCCATTCCATAATTTCCATATTCTACTTCACAATTACAAAATAGGAAAAAAGACTTAGGGCTTTGATAGGCTCAGGCACAATTTCTGTCCCCTAATCATTTCACCTGATTTAGGGGGAAAAAAAAAGATAAAATAAGACCAGATCTTTAATTAAAAGGAGGAAAGATACTACTTATTCTGGCATCCAAAGTAACTGTTTCTCTTAAGATAAACATAAAGTACCTCTATTAGGTGAATTAGTTTCTAGAGGAAAAAAACAAAAACATTGCTATAATAAATGTTCTGAAATGATAAAACATGTAGATAATCAATATCCCATACAGAACCAAAAAGTTTAAAAAATTAACTACTAAAGGGTTTGTCTTATTTTATCAATCTATTTATAAGTAAAAATATTTTAAAAGGTTTAAGAAAATTTCACTTTATTCTAAATTTATTTTGTTTTTGATACTGGGGATAGAAGTCAGGGGCACTCTACAATAAACTACAATCTCAGTTCCTTTTTTGATCTTTTTGTGAGACAGAATTTTGTTAAGTTGTTTGTGGTTGACCTACTAAGTTGCTGAGACTGGCTTCAAACTTGTGATCCTTGTGCCACAGACTGATTTGCTGGGATGTAAGGCCTGTGCCACTGCACCTGAATTTATTGTAAAATTTTCAAATCACTTTCCCAACAGAAAAAAAAATTACAGGAAATCAGGACTATACCTGAAATTTAGCATACATAAGCACCATACACATATAAACTATTTTTTACTTGTATGTCATTCTTGGGACAAAAGCTCTAATAGAATTAGGTGAACATTTCTGTCCAGATTGAGCAACATAAATTCAATCTTGATTCTTCAAGTCTCTTGAGGTTGTGGATCAAACCTATAGTCTCCTTGGTCCTTCCCCAACTATCTATCCTTTTACCTCATCTTCTAACCATTTAAAAACCTATTCTCTGATCAGTTTGCTTTTTATGTATTAAAAATTTCCTCACAGCTGTTAAGAAAAATATAAGAAAAAAGAAATATGAATCAGTTAAAGTTTTATATAATTAGCATGGTATATAAGTAGTTCAGTACATTAATAGTCAAGGTAGAATATTTTTGAATTTCTAGTAAACATCCTCTTTTTGTACCTATGATGATAGATAATAAAGAGTTCACTAAACGCTACCAACTAAACTATATAAGACAAAAGTTGAAATCTAATTTCCAATTCTGAGTTTCTTGAATGACAAAATCTGTATCATTAATATTTATCATACAATGAATGTGCTTCTATACTTCCTTTCAAACTAGTGAAAATAAATCATTTTCTTTGCGTCAGCTGTAAAAATCAAGACTATAAATAGATACAAGGAAATGCCTTACCACAGATATAATTTTTACCAACAAAAGCTGACAATTCAAAATAAGTTCAAATTCCTACTCCTGGGTTTTCACCTGAAATGTCTGGTAAGATTCAAAGGATAGAGTAGGACACAATAGATCTTTCAAGAAATGGAAAATATAACATCATAGAGAAGATTTAAATATCTTGTAATTAAAATGTTTCTTAATGTTTTAAATTACATAAGTGTTCAAAAAGCATTCACATAGCATGTACAAGAAACAATATTCCTAATTTAATAAACATATAATATAAGAGAGAGAGAGAGAGAGAGAGAGAGAGAGAGAGAGAGAGAGAGAGAGAGAAGATCTGCTAAGTGTTGAAGCATTCCCCTCTAAAATGAGGGACTCTAGATAAGTTCCATGCATTCACTTTCTGTCAATGATGGATTTACTCCTGGACCAGGTATTAATTCCTTACAGTCACTTTCCTACCATTTAGGAGGCTCAAGAATTTAAGGTATCACACAAATGGAAATTCAATCATTAATAATCTTATGATTAATCACTTGAATAATTAAGAATCAATTGAAGGCTCACATGTACAATGGAAAGTGCCTCCTTCTATCTGAAGTGTTTAGGAAAGAGAATTCCATTTGTAGGTGATCCACAAATCTAAATCTTTCTCAGAACCCCCATATTCCAACTTTATGGAAGCAACTTATAAGATGTCCTTTGGGACCTCAATTTAAGAGGCTAAGCTAAATTTAATATTTTTCCATCCCCATTCATAGCCACTCCTATTCCTCTGTGTGAGACACTCCAGTTTAAAATCTCAGATTTATCGTGGGTTCTCTTTACTTTATCAATGACAGTATCTTATTAATTGCTAAATTCTCAGGACATCATTTCTTCTGTCCCTTCCGTTATGAACCCTAGTTCAGACGTGAAGTTTTCTAAGGATAATGAAACAGCTTATTAATTGTTCTTTCTCACACCACCCAATATCTCCCCATTCTACAGTGTTGCCAAATCTGCTTTAGCCTTGGCTCTTATCTTCAGTCAACAACACATAATTCTGTGTCATGATTAATTACAAAATATGCCACAATGTAATTATAAATAGTACGAAGTAAATTTATAGATTTTTTTAATATTTATTTTTAGGTTGTAGGTGGTAGACACAACATCTTTATTTTACTTTTATGTGGTGCTGAGGATCAAACCCAATGCCCCATGCATGCTAGATGAGCTCTCTTCCACTAAGCCAACCCCAGCCCCCCATATTTATACATTTTAAGTGCGTTTTTAAAAAGTAGGGAAAGTTGGCTGGATCATCTGTAATCCCAACAGCTCAGGAGTCTGAGGCAGGAGGATCACAAATTCAAAGCCAGTCTCAGTAATTTAGTGACACCCTGTCTCAAATAAACCACTGGGTTCGATCCCTGATACAAAAAAAAAAAAAAAAAAAAAAAGTTGATTAAATAATTTCTAAAATATTACTCTCCTTTACTTATATTTCCATAACTTTCTTGAGTGGAAGAAAGGAAAGAAGATGTTAAGGATCACACAAAATTCTAGTCACCTTTGGGCAAATGCTATCTTTAACATCAGTTGTTGAAGAATGCTGTGAAAGAAAGAAAGAAATGAAAGTTATAATCATATCACATGAATGATCATGTCATTCAGAACCATCAATGCACATACTGTCTGCTACTTTAAATTTAAACCCCTATGTCTAGAATTCAGTATTTTTTCTCATATAACTCTTACAGAACCTTCCAATGTTAATATTCTATTATGACTGTAATAAACGTTTTTAAAATGAGTGACTCTGAACTGTTCCTAAGTAGACAGTAAACTTTTCCATTTTCCTTCCTGTATTCAAACAGTTTTCTATCTGAAATGGAGCCATATTTGATCTATGGAACCTCCACTAATTCTACAAACCAGAATATATCAATCCTTTGACTCCTCCAAAGTGTCTTTACCTCTAAAAGCAAAGATAGAATCATAATAATCGTGTATGTACTTCAACTATACCACTAAACAGTGAGTTCTTTGATGGGTTTTATTCCTCTTTCTGAAACTGGAGTTTTAGAAACTTGACTCACTGCTTCTGCTGGCAAGAGGGGTCTGCATAAGTGTTGTAGCTCTTAATGGTGGGCTATGCCCTCCTATGTTACAGCAGAACCCCCCCCCACAACCAGCTCACCATCAATTTCTTCTGTGTTCTTGACCAGGAAGAATGAGTGTAAGAATACGGTTTATGCAAGGTGCGTAGAAACAGAACTCCCACAGGGCAAGAGGGGACTCAATAGGAGTTGCCAGTCTAAGTGTGCTAGTCTAGGGGTTTACATAGCTCGAGTCAAGCTATTAATCCAAACTTATGCTAATTAGAGTTTGGAAAAGTAATAACACTATTGGTTAGTTCTGAACCACATTCAAGTTTGCTTTACTTACATTTTCTCCCCACTTCTCGGGAAACCAGAGGCTGATGTCAATGAGTCACACATATTCGATGGGGGATCTGGAAGTGCAGCTCTGCATGGACCAGGTGTTTGCATTGGGTCTGGTCCTGCTGTGGCAGGATGACAGGTCAGTGTGCCTTGGCTCACTGCACTGTTGGCCACTCCATCAGGCCAGTGCTGACTGCACTCCAATCCACCCAGGGCCGTCACTTCACCACTTTGCCCTCTGCTACTGCTTCTCAGAAGGGACCAATAGGTCAAATGCAGTGCTTGGCAGCAGGGGAGTGGTGTGATTTCCATCTACTATAGTATCTACCATAGTACCCAGAACACAGTCAGCATTCAAAAAGCTCTCAACAAACTGCAGAATGAGGAATATTAATTCTAAAGGAATCAATATTTCAGTATTGTTAGTAAGGAAACACTTAAAATCTAATCAGAGTCAAATACCTACTAGATGCTTCTCACACTTTGTCCTATTAAACTCAGTTTTAAAGGTGATTGCACTGTGTACTGATGGCTAACCACAATGTCCAAAACTCTAAAACAGTTTATTTGAAAACTGAAATTAAGTTCATTCAAAAAGCAAGATAAAAAATTATCCCTTGGGGCTGGGCATGGTGGCGCACGCCTATAGTCCCAGAGGTTCAGGAGGCTGAAACAGGAGGATCGTGAGTTCAAATTCAGCCTCAGCAACGGGTGAGGCGTTAAGCAACTCAGTGAGACACTGTCTCTAAATAAAATACAAAACAGGGATGGGGATGTGGCTCAGTGGTTGAATGCCCCAGAGCTCCCTGGTACAAACAAACAAACAAACACACACACACACAAAACAAAAAGAAGAATGGAAAGCTAGTGATACCAGGGTCTTGGGGTAATACACAAGACAGGTATATGATCCCATACTTGTCTCTAAATAAAATAGAAAATAGTGCTTTGATATGGCTCAGTAGTGGAGTGCCCCTGAATTCAATCCCTGGTACAAAAAAAAATAAAAAGTTATCCCTTGGGAAAAACATAATTCCATTTGGATAGAGGGTGGGAATTATATATTTTACTAGAAGAGCATATCCCATCAAGAAAACATAGAGGAACTCTACAAAACATTTCATCTTCAATGAGAATTATACTCAATTACATTGTTCATCTTTAAATGATATGACTGTTAACTATGGTTTTTCTGAAGCCAGGCAGAATATTCTGCTATATGAAAAAAAAGCTGTATAAAATCTTCAGGAAATATAATCAGCAATTTACAATAAGAATTGATATCTTTTTCAAGTGAGTCTTCAGAAATTTAAATCACTTGTATTCAGACTGAGGAATAGCCAACATGCTTAACTTACAATTTTATTATAATGCCAGCCCTCCTGTTAAAAACAGTGCTTACTTTATAAATTTACTTATGATTCTTCTCCCTTTCAACAATACTTCCAAAGTCACTGGCATATTAAAGGGACATTTGCACATCCACGTTTACTGCTGTATCATTCACAAGAGCTAAGATATATACTCAACCTAGACACCCGTCAACAGATGAATGGCTAAAGAAAATATGGTATATATACAAAATGGAACATTACTCAGCCATAAAAATAATATCCTATTATTTGTAACAAAATGAGTGGAACTAGAGGACTTTTATGCTAAAAAAATAAATCATACACAGAAAGACAAATACTGCATGTTCTCTCTCATATGTGAATACTAAAAAAAAAGTTTATCTGAATATAAAAATAGTTATTATTAGAGGGTGAAAAGGGGAGGGAAGGGAGGGAGGAGAGAGGCTAGATAAAGGGTACCAAGACAAGGTTAGACAGGAGTAATAAGTTCCAGTGTTCTAGTTTGATTTCAATGGCTCAGTGGGTGACTAGAGTTCACAATAACCTATTACATACTTTAGAAATAACTAGAAAAGAAAAGCTTGAAGGCTTCAAACACAAAGCAATAACAAGGAGTTGCAAACATCCTGATTTGATCAGCACACACTGCATAGATGTATTAAAATATCCCACTGTATCTCATAAATATGTATGATTATCATGTTAATCAAAAAATTTTTGAGATGTTTAAGGAGATGAAAATGCTAACTCTCCTGATTTGATCATCACACACTGTGATCACCATACACATTGTATCAAATTATCACACCATACCCTATAAATATGTGCAGTTAAAATAATAAGAAAGATATTTCCATGTCCAAGTCTATTCAAAGGAAAATCTTCACTAATAGTCTTCTATAATATGACTTTTAATAGAAAGTAACAGTTCTTGGTGTGAAACTCACTTACTCATTCACTCACATGTTTATCAGGGAGCAGGGCCTATGGCTGAGATTGGAGAGCACTGAACAATAAAAAAAAAAAATTCTAGCATCATGCAAAAGTCAAGATGGAAAGGTAAGACCCCAGTAGGAGAGATTATAAAATGAAATTAAAATTCAGGCTTCTTTAGCAACTCAATCTGTAACTGGTCATCACTTTTCAATTATACTCTGCCTTGGTGTATCTAAAAAACATGATATAAAACAGAAGTAAAAATATATTTTGATACTTAAAGGAAATGTTGAAAAAATAAGACTCACTTAAAAGACAACAGACCTCAGTGAAATATACCTATTATTCATTATTAATCAAAATGCTGTTGATAATATCCTACACTAGGAAGACTTCCTGGGCAGGGTAGAGAGGGCTCACTCAGATTGACAGCATGGTAAATAAAGAGCTCTTCATCCCTCATTTTTGCCCAGATCTGTAATGTGACAGGAAAACCTGCAATCCTATTCTGAAGGCATTCCTCCAACAATTATTTTAACTGCTACTTTATTTACCACAATGCAATAAACAGTTGTTGACAAGGAACTAAAAGTCTTGAATTTGATATCCAGCATAGCTACTCACCACCAAGTCCTTTACTGTCATTACATTTACAACTTCTTAGTCTCAACTTCCTAACGTGTACATTGGCTTCAGATTCTCCACTGACCTCAATGGGCTATTTTGACACCACAGAGAAGCATAGATATGCTAGTTATTCTCCTCCATAACAACCCAACTTCAGAATACACGAGGAAAAGAAAATGTCACAATGTGTGTAATTTCCCTAAACTATCTTATTGGGGAGAAAGAAAAATAACTACACAATTGAATAGAACTAAGATTGTAGAGCCAGCATCATGTAGTAACAGCTCAACTGAGTTCTAAGGCCAGCTTTCCATAGTCATAATTATAGGACCACAGTCAAGTTTCTTATATCTTTTCCAAAACTTAGTAACTATATAGCACAAATCAAAGTAATATCTATCCTATCAGTATGTTAGTTTTATTGTGAGGCTAAGAACAGTACTGTGTAATAGTAATCTTAAGGACTGTAAAACATTATTTAATTATGGGCAATAACCAAATCAGTACAAGAAAATTGTTTACAATCACAAGTGGCACTTGGGCTTCTTTTTAACTCTTCAGATAGTGAGCATAACACACATATCCTACGCTAAGAATTATCCTATAAAATGTCAACAGTACACTTTAAATGTGGATATTAAAAGTATATGTCACTGAAATCACATGGCTTAAGTCCCATGCTATTAGCTACACCTTTTTATAGAAGAAAAAACAATTTAAAAATAAGCATTGATCTTGTGAAAGTAATAGTACATACATAGTGCTCTTCCCTCCCAAAGGAATAGAATTTTTTGGCCTGATTTCTAATTTTAAAAGGAAAAA